>NW_005434656.1:0-115000 GCF_000315625.1 Guillardia theta CCMP2712
CGGTACGCTTGCAGCTTCCTTGGCGCCCTGGCGGCTTCCCCTACACCTGACGAGGAGCCATGCTGCCGAAAATAACGGCGCCTGCCGAAAATAACGGCGCCTGCCGAAAATAACGGCGCCTGCCGAAAATAACGGCGCCTGCCGAAAATAACGGCGCCTGCCGAAAATAACGGCGCCTGCCGAAAATAACGGCGCCTGCCGAAAATAACGGCGCCTGCCGAAAATAACGGCGCCTCGCCGAAAATAACGGCGCCTGCCGAAAATAACGGCGCCTCCTAAACCCTAAACCCTAAACCCTAAGTACACGGCCTACAATGCGAACCCTGCTTCTGAGGCGTCTTTCTACTCTCTACTTCTGCTGTCTTCTCTTGGCTTCCTCAGCCTCAGTCAGGAGAGTTGCCTCTCCTCACCTTGGCCTTCGGTCACCACCTACTCTACCTCCATTCAGCTTCCTCAGCCTCAGTCAGAAGAGTTGCCTCTCCTCACCTTGGCCTTCGGTCGCCACCTACTCGTCCTCCATTCAGCTTCCTCAGCCTCAGTCAGGAGAGTTGCCTCTCCTCACCTTGGCCTTCGGTCGCCTCCTACCTTCTCTCCTTACCTTGGGCTCAGCTCAAGCTCGGTACGGGCTCGCCCCGTCTTCTTCCTCGCCCTCGCCTTGCTCTTCCTCCATGTCTTCCTCTTCTTCGTCATCTTCCCTCATCTCCACTCGCAGTCGGTCCTTCTTGTCCACCTTCAGCGAGCAGGCCAGCACATGCATCTCTGCGAATTTACTCAGTGCTATGAACAGGAGGCTAAGAGATCGACGCTCTATGTCGTCGCTCTCCGCCTCCTGCTCAAGCTCAGCAGCTGCCGTTGCCCGTGGCGAGAACGCGCTGCCCCTCCTTGCCTTCTTGCTCTCTCCTTGCACGCGAGTCCAGCGCTTGCTCTGCAGCCACTTCCCCAGCTTCTCCTTGAGAACGTTGCGCCCCACTCCCTGCTCCTCTGGCATCTTCGCCCACTCTCCCAGCGACATGAACTCCAGGCTCCCCGGAGAGTAGAAGGTGTCGTGGAGGTTGCCAACGGCCTTGTCCAGGACCAGCTTGATCGGCTCGCTCGTCCCCGCCTCGTTCAAAGAAGTTGCATCTTCGATGACTGCTGACAGCTCGCTGACGAGCTGCATGTCCTCTTGGCTTGACGGAGATGCTGCCTCCATTGTGATCCTCTCCAGGTCTGTAAACTCCAGCCACTCTCCCTCGCTCTCCTCCTGTCGCTGCGCTGCGTCGCTGGTGCCAGGCTCCTTGTCGAAGCCGACTGCTTCGAGCTTGGTTGCTGCGCCTTCGAGATAGAAGGGCAGCTCCTTCATCATGCGTCGAGCATCCTCCGTGGAGCCGAGGAGGATGCATAGCTTGGACCCGTTCCAGGACTTGGTGTTCAAATCCTCCTCCATGTCGATGCCTTCAACTTTGATCTCGAGCCTGTTAGCGATCTCCAACAGGACTCTCTTGACTCTTGCGATGGACGTGTTGCCGCCGTTGCACAGCCCCTCCATCTCCTTCCTCGTGAAGCGACCAGATGCCGCCGTCGACTTGATGATGATCTTGATCTCCTTGCCGTCCTTGCCGCCTGCCTTCTTCTGCAGTCTTGATGCCTTCTTCAACTTATTTCTGGACACAAAGCGATCAGCTGTCAACTCGACTGCGAGCGCCTCTCTGATCTTCGGGTCCTCGCTGAACAGAGTCAGGTGTACTCCCTCCATCGCTTCGCTCTCTCGGAAAGCTCGAAATGCTGTATCATTCGCCTCTGGGCAGCTCGAGGAGACGATCCACTCCACCTCCCTCTGTCTCCAGATGACGTTGGCCCCTACAGCGACGAAGCCTTTCTGACCTAAGCCTTTGTGGACTTGCTGTCCTGGCGCCCCAGCGACCAGCATGCCTGCCAGCGGCTGGAGTTGGACCGCTGCAAGGGACTGGCGCAGCAGCTGATAGCGATAGACGGCAGCTATCTCAGCCGTTGTCATGCCGCCAAAGGTTAACAGGTGAGTCAGCTCTGCCAAGCTGCCCCCTTTGCCCCAGGGTCCTCTCTTGGCTCGAATCTTGAAAGATCGATCGTGCACGATGCTCACATCCGCTTGTGCATTGCGGAGGAAGGAAACAGTCACCGGGATCTCCTCAGCACTCGCTATCTCGGGTCTATACGGAGCCTTCCACATGATTGCTTTACTCTCTTGCACTGAGTCTACGATCAGTCCAATTTCTTCGAATTTCTTCTTTAGCTTTTCTTCATGGTTGACATACACCGAGGAGATGCCCAGGAGAGTCATGGAGATGAAGGAAGTCACCTCGTTGCCTGCTGAGGCGGTGTATGTCTCGACCTTCTCCTTCTTGGCTTCTTCAATCTGCTGCATAAACCACTCTCTGGATGCGTCACTCCATCCAGTCATCGCTTCTTGTAGAAGCTCACGTCGTGCCTGCTGACATGTCGAGCGGATGGCTTCTGCGATAGCGTCGGGGGTCACCCCTCCACAGCCTTGCAAGCCTGGGCTGTCCTGCTGTTCGGATAACGCTTCGCGAAGCTCTTCACCCTCTCGACGAGATCAGCTTCGAGGACAGAGGCATCCACAAGTCCGCTCTGCGTGTATTGGCATGATCTCCGATACAGCAGGTTGCGAACATTTTCATCATACTGAAGAACCATACTTAGAAAGCTATTTGAAGTATACAAACCTCTCGCTTGCAGCTTCCTTGGCGCCCTGGCGGCTTCCCCTACACCTGACGAGGAGCCATGCTGCCGAAAATAACGGCGCCTCCTAAACCCTAAACCCTAAACGATAGCGTCGGGAGTGCATCCCCCCTCAGCTCTGCAAGCATAAGCTGTCCGACTATTCGGATACCGCTTCGCGAAGCTCTTCACCTTCTCGACGAGGTCGGCCTCCTCGACGTGGCCTCCAGAGCGCTCACCCTGCGGGTATTGGCATGATCTCCGATACAGCAGGTTGCGAACGCTCTCATCATACTGTAGTACCATGCTTAGAAAGCTTTTTGAACGATGATACAAACCTCTTGCTCGCAGCTTCCACCGGTCCCCTTGCGCTCTCCCTACGCGCCGCAGGGCAGCATGCTCTTACTAAGGGCCGGCCATGCTCTTACTAAGGGCCAGCCAAGCTCTTACTAAGGGCCGGCCATGCTCTTACTAAGGGCCGGCCCTAAATCCTAAACTCTAAATCCTAAACCCGGGCCTAAGGCTCCCTCCCTTGCCCTGACTCACTGAGATGTCGTCTGCTCGTGCTACCTCGGATCTGTATGGTGCTTTCCACATGATGGCCTTGTCGACTCTATCGACTGAGTCTACTGTGAGCCTCGGAGTCCAAGGGAGGTCTCCTGACGGCGGTGCCTTCGGTGCCGATGTATGTCTCGACATTCTGCTTCTTGGCCTCCTCCATCTGTTGCATAAACTTAAACCTAAACCCTAAACCCTAAACCCTAAACCAGGCTCTCGACTCTGCCAGTGAGCTAAACCCCGGCGAGGCTAAACCCTAAACCCTAAACCCGAAGACTTACATCACACTGAAGAACCTTACTTAGAAAGCTGTTTGAACTATAAAAATCACTCGTGGCATTAGCTGTTAGTGCTCTGTGATTTGCTGCTCCCCCTATCACACAGCCGTCTACCGTCCGAGATTGAAGAATGATGTTGGGTAAGGTGTCCTCGTCTGGTGGGCCAGTTTTGCCTCTATCAACTCCTGAGTCTACCATATTGAGAAAGTGAAGAGCCTCCCTTCTTAGCTTGTCTGCTTATGTGAGAGCGTTCGATGTGCGGAAAGGTCTGCAAGGAATTTCTTGAGAGTCTCGTCTGCTTTTGTTGTGATAGAGACGAGGGGGAATATCATGGGGCTCTCCGCATGTTGATCCTTGCGGCATTTTAAAGATCGAAAACACTCGATTTGGAAATTTGTTTGGAAGCAACCAACCAGGTCCCCTTTCCCTTCTTGGCATTGATCTTTGCAGGCCCTAGCTAGGAAGATTCTGTAACAGGCCCAGTTCTCCTTGATCATCCTCCTTAAGCTGTTCTCGTCACGGTCCGAGACCCTTGCCTCTTGTAGCAGCACGACCTCAAGTTGGAAGGACTGAATTAGGTACGCGAGGATGTGTTTGAGAACAAAGTGATTGCACCCATTCACGTTTTGTGAGATGAGGAAACCTGGGTCTGAACTTTTTCAATGAAGCTGTGTCCAATCCTTCACTCTGCATTTTCTTACTCAGCTCCTTCGCACTCTGGGAGTTATTCTCTCCTGTGTGTGTTTTGTCCTCGAGTTCAACTGAGTCCTCACCTATTTGACTTGGATGATCTACCTAGATCCCATAGCAAGAACCGGAATTCTTTAGACACCTTCCACCTCCTACTCTAATATTCAGACGTTGAGGCTGAATTACAAGAACGCTCCGCCCAATCTTCCCTTCTTATTGTTATTTGGCAGGCGAGTCAATTTTTTGCTTTACAAAATAACTCTCCCAGCGACAAGGCAGTGGCAGGAGAAGGAGATGTATCATACAGGAACCCAACGGCCTTGTCAATCCATTCTGAACCTTTCTCTTGTTCATCATAATTGTCACTTCAGGCAGTCATGACACACAAATTTGAAAACTTTACTTCTCTGTTGTAATATCATCAAAAAAATCTTTCGGCCATTCTCCTCTAGAACTGCGCGTCAATCACTACGAAACAAATTCAACGAAAGATATCTTCACGTAATCATCACAAGGATCCTTTGCAGATTAGTTCCATTCTGGGGCCTTTGAACAACCTTCCTGCAGCATTCTTCAGTAGTAATTGCTTACGGGGTCAGAAACTGCTGAACCTGGAAAGTGGTGGGAAAAGGATTGGAAAATGATCTGCTATCTCTGCTCTCCGAAAAAGTGCATCACCTGTTCTGCTTGAATAAGGTACAAAGCATTCAAATGCGAGCTCGAGGGACCCGGTTGCATGTTCAATTCGTGCATCAGCCCATTGGGAAACGTCTGGACGAATGGCGAAGGATGCTGCAAGAGCTGCAATGTTTTCAATTTGATTAACCATACATGTCCAAACGAACCACAATTGCGCTCTGCTTCATAACTGATGGTCCTAGAAAGTCGTTGTGATCCTGCGGGACGATCCACTATTCAGAGACAGACCGGATCCTGCCAGAGCAAGCAAACCAAACGAAGCAATGATTCCAACTCAATATTCGATGGAAGCGCATCGATCACCTCGCCCAGACCTTCTATAAGCGCATTCTGTTGAATATCAAACCACACATAACTTGGACAGAAATAGTACAGGGTCTTTCAATTTTGTAAGATCTGCAATTTCTCCAGAAAACCTCAAGTCCGGCGAGCCTTGGATTCTACACCAACTGCAGCCAGAGTGACAAATGATTGTGTCAAAGATTGTGACAATCCAACTTTGCCGTGTGAAGACATCGCATCATTCGTGGTAGAGTATGTTGGTCTGCTACAAGCCCTTGCAGCACCTTCAGCAGCGCCTTTCCCGACATTCCGACCCAAACTTGCTGTGAACCCTCGTCCCCACCTTGACCTATTGATCAAGGACTCTAACTGGGACTCTAACAGCTGCTCTAACAGGGACTCTAAGGCACAGCGGCACTCCCGGAGTCCTGCCCCGGGCAGTGCAAGCCTCGGACTCCGCCAGGGACTCCGCAGCATTTAATGAACCATTGAGCGACAAACAAGCCGGGCCTCGTAACTTCCGGCCTGAGTTCGTCAGGCCCGCCGATTCCGGGACCGCTGAGTCGAACTCAGCTCGGACTCCGGGACCTGCAGTGCAGCAGCCAGAATCATCGGAGACCTGCCGCAGCGCCAAGCCCCTGACTTGCTAATAAAATCTCAGATCGATCTGGCTAAGTTCAGGCAACTTGATTATCTTTTATTTACTGCCTCAGGCTGGGCCTGCCCGGCCTGACTCAAAGTCGCAAGCACGTCAGCAGCGATCCGTTCTTGTGCTTCCTGTCGCCCTGTGTTGTGTGTGACATTCATTGATCGAGCTCCTGAACGAACTCGTGTAAGTAATCGTCTGAGACTCGGACTAAGAAGCACAGGGCATACCTGCTATTGTTGCGAAATTAATCGCGCCTGCTAATGTGGAATGCATCGGTATCTCTGTTGAAGCACCTGGGGATGGCATGAAAAATGGAACGACTCTGAATTAACCGCCACAATCTAAAAAAAAATAGAAGAACAAGAAAACCTACCAATCCATGGTTTCGGCAAAGGAAGGAGCCCTTCCTTTAAAAAGTTGCGATCAATGCCTTGCGTGAAAATAAATCAAATCCTCTACCGTCATCGCAGAAATGTTGGTTGACGCAATCCTGGTTTGTAAAGGAGCAATCCCTGACTCCTGTATGTTGTCACCTTTGACAATATGAGTTCGATGTCTCACCTTTGAAAATCCCCTCTCAGGATTCGACGGAAAACTGGGATGAACAAGCACATGATAAGTATCGGAAGACTGAAAGCCCATCGTATGTGAAATTAACCGATGCCCTTTAATTCCAGATGAGAACGAATGTGAAGACAAAGCCGAACACGTTTGCACGAAGGTTGGTAACTCAGGTGGTGGAGCAAGAATGGATTGAATCGAAAGGTTCTTCCTTTCGCTTTCACGGGAAGGAATACTTTGCACGTTGCCAGTATAATTCCATATTGAGCCTGAGTTCTGACGAGATGAACACGACAAACCTGATCATCCACACACACACATCAACTAGAATGTGCCGATGTAACACTATCTCACCCTTGCGAACGCAATGAGAACAAGGTCTGAAGAGGTCGCATCCAGTCTTAGCCTTTGCACCTGAACAAATATCAACATGTATGAAATGAGATTTTGCCAGCACAAGCATAGCAAGCGGCTCCTCGGCTTATCTGACGTCTGATCACCTTCTTTCCCCCTTCCAACTGTGGCAGACGGGTCATACATAGTTGAATAGGAACAAAAGGCGCTAACTATAACATCTGCTTGATTCCTGTAAGGCGATGACGATCGCTGGTCTCTGCACGTCAACGACAATCTGAGACATCTACATCTTGTGACTTTCAATCAAAACAATGCAAACGTCAATCACCTCGTGCAAGGGCGTTCCTCATCACATGCCTTCTTTGCAAGAGCACAACAAAAACAGGCACCAGAGATTCTTTGTTTTTGCCTTGGTACGTGGACCAAATCTAATGCTTCGATCTTGGGTTCAGCATTATGTTCCAGTTGAGTTGCTTTGGTTTCAGGCAAAAGACAGAAGCCCAGCATGCAGAGGGATTATTATCCTTCCTTCGATCAGTATTCTAGTGAAATACTGCCAAGCCCTAAGCCAAGTCCTACCATGTACTGATTTTCGTTAGTAAACAGAATGCTGTCATTTATCGTCCAAGAGATTTGATGGCGAAGGGAAGGATAGCAAGGCAGGGCAGGGTGGTGGTGGGGAGGTGGTTGTGGTTATTAACTCTAAATCGAGAATCACACATGTGGTGTCACTAGTCCAAAGAAGATGACTAATCTAAATCTACCATGCTTCTCTTGCCACAACAACCATCCACCTCCGTCCATTTGCTTTCAATGTTGTTCTTGCTGTACTACTCTCCCTCGCCCACATGCTTCTCACTCTTTCTCTTGTCTCCCTCCCCCTCCCCCTCCCCCTCCCCCCGCCCTCTCCCGCCAACGCTCTCCCATGTTGTCTCTGTCGTGTCCAACGAGTCTCATTTCGTCTATCCCTGCACGTAATCCGTCCAGAGGTTGTTGTCTTGAAAACTATTGTATCACGAGTTCAACAGTTCTAAAATAAAAGTTCATACTTCATTCGGTACCAACAAATTGTTTTAACGTTATAAAAGCATGTCTTCAGAGGTCAAGCTAGTCAATACTTTTCTTTCGTTCGCAATCAGCAAAGGGCCGCAGAGAAGAACTAAGCAGCAAATGTGAGAATGTCTCGGCCCCGGTTCTTGCCAACGAAATGTGTATCTCGTGTCCATTGCAAGTACGGTCACGGGTCAATACAAGCAGCGAAGGAGCTAGAAAGCAAAGCTTTCTAAGCAGGTCCAACCATACGAATGCAATTGCAATCTGTTACCACTACTCGAAACTTCAAGTATTATCTAACAAATCTCAAAGATTAGTAGGACTTTCTTCAGTTCAGATATGATGATCTTGGTTCATCGAGAGCCAATCTGCCGAGAAACATCATGAAATGGTAGGAAGGAGCAAATATTCCAGCGCAGGCGGAAGAAGTTAACTATTTGTAAAGAAACGAATTCATTTACATGTCTCCTAAAGTACTCTTTACTCTTGCTGTGCCGCGTCCATCTCATCCATCTTCGCTTGGATGAGCTCCCAAGCTTCATCTCGACAGACTCGGAGGCCAGTGATGACAATCACTGGCTCCTCGTCGCTTATGTCGATCCTCGTCCCAGTAGTGTCCTCTATCTCCCTGATCCGCGAGCCCCCTGGTCCGATCAGGTATCTGCAGATCCTCTTAGCCAGGCACCGGAATAAACAGATACACTCTTAAGAACAGATCAAGGAATAATAAAGAAGAAAAGGAAGACAAACCGAAAACACAAACAGAATTGAAAAACCAACGTGAACAATCGACAACAGAAGATCGAATACGGAGAAAGTGAAAAGGAAAGGAGAGGAGAGAGAAAAGAGAGAGAAAGCAGAAGGGAAAGAGCAAAGAGATAGGTAGCAACAAGTAGAGAGCAAGTTAGCCGGGTCCAGGTTGGTTTACCCATGGTAGCGTTGCTCGACGTAAAATTTCTCTTCAATTTCTTCCTTGAGGATCTATAGGAAAAGGAAATCTTAAAGCAGGCGACACACAGGGAAAACGTACCTCCTCCACCAAGGAAACTGCTTGCGCTCTGTCATCCTCCGCCCCTTTGATCACCACGCACGGCTGGGACCCTCCCATGAAGCTAATGACCGTTGAGCTTCGCTTCTCGATCCACGTCACCGTGCTGCCGCGAGGGCCGATAATGACGCGATGCAGCCGCTCTTCGCAAGGGACTTTCGAGGTTCCATGCCCCCGAACCATGTCCTGCAGCATTCGCATAGCCGCTGACCTCTGAACGTCGGTTCCAGTGATGATGCAGTTGTCCACATCGATGCCTTTGATCTGAACACGAGCACCGCTGTCCTGCTCAACTTTCTTGATGCTCTTCCCATTCATGCCGATAATCAACGCGTGTAGTTCTCGAGGAATCGTCATGACGTCTTGCTCGCGAGAATTTCCCTGTGCGACCTGCTGCGCCAATGCAAAGGCAACTTTCCTATCCTCCTCTTTGCCGAATACGATCATAGCTGGCTCAGGGGTGGTCGAGAAGCATATCACTGTGTTGGACTCTTGTTCAATCTTATGAATCGTAGCGCCTTGCTTGCCGATGATGGCGTAATGCTTGCTCTCCTCCATTGGGAAGCGCTCGTGCTGGTTGTTTCTCTTCCATTCATCCACCTCCTTGACTACCCGACCTCGAGCCTCCGCATCCCCCTTGAGAATGAGATGAAACCTGCTCTCTGATACGACGCGTATCCAGCAACCAGTTCGCTTCTCAACTTCCTTCACATTCTTGCCATTGAGGCCGATGAAGCTCCTTAGCATGATGACAGGAAATTCAGCTTCGAAAAGAATCTCCTGTTCTTCCAAAGCAAGATAATGACGGATCTTCTCAAATGCTGCTCGCCTGTCTTTCTCTTTGCCTTTGATCTCAATGGTTGAATTCTTGAAGTTCAGCTTTGCCATCACCGAGCACTCTTCTTCCAGCATAACGATGAAGGACCCCCGTACACTTGAGATAGAATCAAAATCTTCATGGCTAAAAGTGTGAACGTCGACACCAGAAGCCTCAAGGAAATCACTGATAAGATCTCGTGCCAGCCTCCTCTGCTCGTTGGATCCCTTGACAATGATCGCCATGTCCTCTTTTGATTTCTGCGACAGAATCTCCTGCACATTCACTCCAAAACGTGACATCTCCATCGAATTGTAATCGTCCAGCACGTGCACACGAGCTCCTGACATCATCTCGATCTCCTTTACGTATTTGCCCTTTGGACCCAGGATCGCACCAAAGCTGGAGGCTGGGAGGAAGAAATGCTCGAACTTTTCGTTTTCCAGGATGTCACGAGCAAGCTCGATGGCGGCAGAGCATTGCTGCTCTGATCCACACACGAGCATTCCTATCTCTGCAGTCTCTTTGTCCGTCTGGAAGGAGATCCTAGCACCGCTCCTCTCTTCCATCCATCGAACGACCCTCCCCCTGACACCGATGAGACTTCCGTGCATGCTCTTGTCCAACGGCATGAATTCTGTCTTGGAGCCGCTCAGCCACTCGCGGATGAGCTTTACCACCTTGTCTTTCTCCACTTGAGACCCCGAGATCCTCAATCGCGGCCTTTCACCCTGATCGATCCTCACGATCGCTCCTGTCTGCTGCTCAATCTCTGCTATCTTTTGCCCCTTAAAGCCGATCAGGGCGCGAAGCTCAAAGACAGAGGCTTCCTTCCCGAGTATTTCATCAAGCAGCAGTTCATCCACCGACTGTTCCAGCCGCTCCTCTATCATTGCAAACGCACGATTGATGGCATCAGGTGTGCCGCGCAAGAGAATACCAGAAAAATTTCCTTCTTGGTCCTCTACGCCATCTTCATCTTGAAGCTTGATAGCAGAGATGTACGTGCCCGTACTTGTTTCGATCTCTCGCATCTTCATTCCTTTCCGGCGCAGCAGCTCAGCGACCAAATCACTACTCAATTTCTTCGTGGCCGTGTACTTGCTCGAATTGGAATACAGAAGCTCCTTCACCATGTTTGCGCCCGCTGCTCGCTGTTCCTCGTTGCCGCTAATCTGCAGATAGATCTCGTTGCCCTGGTTCTTCACGTTGAAGAAGCAGCCCGCCTCCTCCTCTAGCCAATTGAGATTCGCTCTTCTGGGTCCAACAAGCATGCGGCATAGATTGTTTGGGATAAGCAGCATGTCGCTCTCTTGCATGCCCAGAACCATCCTGGCGGTATCAATCGCTTTCTTGACCTCTTCTTTTTCTCCTCGCACGCGCATCTGCATGGAAGGTTCTCGTTCAATGCTTACCAAGGCTTCGCAACCTTCCTCAACTTTGCGTACGTTCTTACCACCATTAGCGAGCAAGGTATTGATTTCTTCGTCTTGAAGAGGAAGAATTTCCTCGACCATGGAGGCCATTCGCTCTTTGAAACGAGACCTAAGTTGCTCTATCACCTCCGGCGATCCGAAAGCAGTGAAGGAAATCGTTTTTCCATCGTTTCGGAAGCGAAGGGTGAGTCCTGCCTCCTCTTCGAGCTGCTTGATGAAGCTTCCTTTCATTCCTAACAGGCTGCGGACAAGCAGCTGGTCATTTCCGTGCTCGTAGACAAACACGTCTTGAGGCATAGAACTCTCCAGCACCGAGTTGAGGAGTACATTGACCTCTTCTTCATCCAAGTCGCGTCCTCGCACAATCCACCGTAGATTCTCATTTTGCTCTCCTTTTTCAAGGCGAATGTCAGCATTCAGCTGCTCTCTCACCTCTGCAAGCTTCTTGAAATTCACCCGACTTTTTGCAAAGCTTTGAGGGACATCGAGCGAAATCATTTGAAGGTTTAATGTCATTTCTTCGATCTGCTCGATCGCAAGCTTGCATTGTTCCCTCGTTCCTCTGATCAACGCTCGACACATTGGGGTGGTTTCAATCTTGATTTTGGCTCCGGTGTCCTCCTGCAGCTGACGGATAGTTGCTCCCTTCTTCCCGATGATCACTCCGACCAAATCCTCGTCGACGTCGATGACTACCTGCACTATTAAGCTTTCTCCCATCCTCTGCGGTTTGTCCATGATTTGCTCCAGCTGTACCTCTTCAATCGACGAACTAGATACCGGATCCGTCTGTGTGCTCTCCATCGCTCCTCCCTCCTCCTTTGCGCCAAATGCACGCAGAGGTGGTCCGCTGAGGACCTCCGTCCCAGTCGAAGTATCATCCTCCTGCATGCCGCTCAACGCAATCAGAGAGTCCCGGACAATATCTGCGTGACCCAGGAAAGGCTCTTGCCGCAAGATCTTCACGAATCTTTTGCTCGATACGTCGATGATGAACGTCTGTCGCTCCATTGTCACCCCGGTTCCAGCAGCCTTGGGATCCCACAACTTGAGAGCATGCATAAGCCGCCGATCGGGATCAGAGACGAAAGAAAAGAGCTTCAGTTTGAATTTGTTGAGCATCTTCACGTGCAATCCGCTGCAAGCTTAAACGTCATGCTCTCCGCCTCGAATTCAACTATTGCTCACCTGGGCTCGGGCGATACAGCGATACAGCTGACAGCTGGGAGACGGCTTCCAAGCTTGTTCTGGATGTCGATGAGCAGCTTTGTCCAGTTGTCTGATGCGGATCCTGAGTGCCGTGAAGGCTCGGGAACAATCAGCAAGAGTTTCTTCCCCATCGACTCCAACTCGCTGAGATCAATGGGCTTATCCTCATTATCAACCAGCTGCTGGAACAGATCGAGAGGAACGTCGTCTCCTTCCTCGAAGGATTTCACAGAGACGACGTTGGTACTATCAGTGTTGCTGGCTGACTTTGAGATGCTGTAGGACGGACGGACCAGGTTCGGGGTCTTAGCAGCCTCAGCATCCTTGTGCTCTTCCAATGGCTCTGTTTTCTTGCCTTTCAAGTACGCGTCCATCTGAGCATAAGAAGGAATACTTGGCTTGGCCTGCATCTTGGTGGTTTCTTCAACACTTTCTTCTCTCGAGCTTTCGCCCTTCGTCACCAAATCTTTTTTCGCTTCTTCCTTCTTGCCGCCGCTCATTGAAGCCCAAGACCCTTTCGGTGCCTTAAGCTTCTTCATCCCAGAATCACGGCCTGACTTCTCCAACAGATCATCGAACTGCTTTCGGAGTTGGTCATCGTCATCTTGTTGGACGGCAGCTCGGATAGGCATCGATGCTCCTCTTCGAAATGTGCCAGCGACCTTCGGCCTGCAGGATCCTGTTGCGCGTTGCTGTGAAAGGGGAGGAATACATCTCCAAGGGCTTGACAGCGAACCTTTCCCTCGCAAAACTGTAGGAATAAAACACTCGACATGCGTGTTGGAGCCGGACAAAGCAGCTGAAATAAGGATGACAGGCAGCCATCTGGTTCCAGACATTCTGTGCGGCATATGTAACTTGTTGCCGAGAGGAATGTGGATAGGGGACAGAAGCAAGGAACGCAGGGAGGGAGGGGAGCTACACAAGAGAAGAAAAGGAAGGGACAGCAAACCAGTCGCGACGCTCACACCTGCTCGCCTCACGCTCCTTTTCCTCCACTGCCTCGAAGCGCATGCGCCATGTCCGGCCCCCTTCTAGGATTGGGGTGGAATAGCAAAGATGAGGGGGGTTGGGGGTCTACACAGCGGAGGGTAGGGTTGTTCTTTCTGTAATGGGTCAGGAACAAACAGGGGTACATGATGAATTGTCAGTAAAATGGTTGGGTAGGAGGTAGATGGGGGTAGGGTAAGGGGGTGGGCTTTAGGAGATACGATACGGCTTGCCTATGGACACAAGATTGATCCAGATTGCGACGGTGAGCGGCAATGCTGAAGAATGAGATCGAAGAAGAGAGCCAGTACAAGCGTTTGTAAGCATGAGACATAGGGATTAGAACCAGTAGCCAATGATCAACCGATGGCAAAGCTAGGCTTGTCCAGAGCTTCTTCAGTCGTAGAAGGACACATCTTGCAAGAAGCCGATGCAGTGGGAGAGTGATGTGGAAGGTTCCAGTGTCTGGCTAATGGAAAAGGATGACGTTTCGACTGTCAGGTTCAAGCTGTTTGTCTGCTTGCATCTGGATGAATCTGCTCACCTCTGCCATACTAGTTCTATCAAGAGTGTCGAGGTGGTGATATGCTCGAAGAGGCTGTGCATTGATCACTGATCAGCCGTACTTTCTTCAAGCTTCTTCTTGTGCTGTTCTGTGTCACAGCTGCCGCAAACAGCATCACCTCCGGGATTATGTCGCTCGAACAAGACATCCTGACTGCAGAGAAGCGGAATGAAGAAGGAAACTTGCTGTACAGAAACAAGAGATTTGACGAAGCATGCTCACAATATAGCGATGCAATTGTCCTGCTTGAGCTGCATGCGCAACAAACTCAAGAAGCTCACCAGCATCTCTGCAAATACCTGAGCAATAGGTAATTGTTTTCTTGCGTTTTCGAGCTTCTTATCATTTGGCAGAGCAGCAGCATATCTTGCTTCAGGATACGATGCTGAAGCTGTCAAAGATTGTACATCTGCTCTTGCCATGGATCCTATGCTGGACAAGGCTCTTCTTCGAAGAGGGTGAACGCTGACGTTGACGCTGAATGTGCGCTGACTTTGAGTTAGCCTGGGCCTTGAAAGTCTTGGAAGACATGCAGAAAGTCTGCAAGATGTCGAGGCTTTGCTGAAGCGAGCAGAGTGAACTTCTTGCTCAGTGAGAGGCCGTCAAAGCTGAGCAGGATGCAGTTGGGGGTCGCCAATTGCAACGAAGGGACTGGAGCTGAAAAGAAGACTTCAGCGTGTTTTGAACCAGGTCACCTCCAATACTCCACATCTCGTTCCTCATGACGAGCGATATAGGAGAAGAACTCAGAGGAACAACCGGTTCCAAGCCATTTGTTCAGTAAAGAACAGGCAACTTGTTGACTTCCTTGCTTCTCTGCCATGTGACGATCTGCAGATTCTTCGTCTTAACTTCCGCACTTTACCGCCATCGGAAGTTTCAAAGGTGATCATTAGCGACGAGAAAAGCAAGAATATGAAATTCCTGCAAAATTTTAGGAAAGATTCTTCGAAATATCAGTTTATGTTGCCAATGAATTCGGCCTCTTCAGTCACAGAGAATTTTCTAAGTCATCTCAGGAAATTTGAGTACATCACAAATGTTTATGATATTTACTGGATAATTGTACAGTCGGACCTAGCCTGCATAGAAGTGTCAATGATCGGCGATGATCCAGAAGTCAAACTCGAAGTCAAAAATGACAACAATGTAAGGAATGTGTCAAGTGCAAGCCATTATTTGATGATTGTGAGAAGCTCACCTTGGACACGAGAGGGAGAGCAACATTCGATCTGAGATTCGTTGGCAGTGAACGCATGAGTTCGTCCTCAAATCTTTCAGACTTACAGGCTGACAATTCTTCTGCAGAAATTCGATCGAGAGCAACATTATGCGTTCGCTTAAAGAAGGGGGAGGGCGTCATGGGGCGGACAGTGCTGACACTTATGTCGCTTCCAATTACTGTATTGGCTGAGGTATCCTTTCGTTTCATGACAAGCTCTCAAAATTGGCAAAGGTTGGAAGTATCACTCCCTTCAGCACGGGGCTTGCTGGGTGACTATTCATGATGATATAAGCAAACTTGCCTGACCTTTTGGTTCAGATGCATGAGCGGAAGGGGAATCGACTTGCCTCATCTTGACAGCGCAGTCGGTGAAATTTGTTTTCTATTACGGCCAATTCTGACTTGTTAAAGTGATACTGGAGAATCCAGATAGTGGAATTCCAGGAAAGGTGTGGAACGATCAGGGTAACCGACGAGATATCTGATTGCTCTCTAGATCTGGGATGGTGGTCTTATCCTAACAGAATATTTGTCATCCAGCAGCCATGAGGTCTTGTCTCAACTTTTCCTGGTATTCCATGATGCCTGCAGGTCCAAGGAAAATCCTGCCTGGAGTTGGGAGCAGGAACAGGTCAGATGTCATCACCTTGAACCCAAGGCGCTCATCCTGCGTAAGGAATTGTTGGCGTTAGCTGCTATTGCCTTGGAGCCGCACGTGTCACCATCACGGATCTTCATGAGCATGTCTGAGAGTGTTTGAATGGATGAGGCGGCTGTGGTAATCGTGTCCTCTAGATTGAGTTGATAAGTGCAAATATTGAGGCCAATGGTCCTCTTTTGTCCTCTCAGAGCTCGCAGAAGTCAGCAAGGAATCCTCAGAAAGACGTCAACGTGGCAGCTCTTAGATGGGGAGAGAACTTGGGACACTTAAAAACAACACCAGGAGGGTTTGATCTCATTCTTGGATCAGATATTGTATACGAGCCACACTGTTTTGCGCCTCTGGTGGAGGTCGTTTGAAATCATGCTGGTACACAAATGAACTCATTTTGAGATCCAGACGTTGCGATATTATACTGGCACTGGCAAGAAAGCTCTCATAGCTCACAGACCTCGACATTCCGAAGAGTAACTTCAGTCATGCATTTCACTCCGACTAATCACTGTTACAAGGTTTCGCTTCTGGGACGAGGTCAAGCAGGACTTTGATGTGACTGAAGAGTGTTTGTCAATCAGACCTAACGATGTTTCTAGGTAAAGGTCGTGAACTTCAAGAGCAAGAAATATCCTCATGTTACAGATGTCACAATCTACGAGTTATTTCGTATAGCATCTCAGTGACCGTGCAGCAAGGGGAACTGAACGAATTCAAATCGATTCATTGATATGTTGCATTGAAGTAAAACTTGGGGATTCTTTCGTAGAGAACATGCTTTCTGGCACTGATGAAGAAACTTGAACTCATTTAAGGCTGCACCATCGGGTTGCTGTAATCTTCATCGCCGCCTGTTGCTCATGATTACAAATCCCCAAGACCATATCAGAAGTTTTCGTCAAAAAATACGACCTTCAGCAGGTGCAGCGCCTGCTGGCTTGGAGCACATACCAGTCGTCTGAGGTAAATTTGTTACACAAAATTCTTATCTACAAAGAAATTGCAACTTACAAAGTCTTGGCCTACAGACTGATGCATAAAGTAGTTGAAAAGAAAAAGCATAATTTCAATGGAAATTTAATAATCATGCATCGAACTTACCCACTGAAAATAAACAATCAGAACATCCAACACACTATGCAATCACGAAGCATACCGTCTTGACGAGCCAGCTCTTATGCTCATTTGTTCCATTCACAACCACGCATGGCTTCAATCCGAGTTGCGTGAGCGCAAGAAGAGCGAACATCTTGTGACAATATCAGCTTTCTAACACGATAATAAGAAAAAACAGAAGTGGTGTTAGGAATGAATATCTATTATGCACATAGCTAATGCCCCATCGTCCCAAGACAGTGGCAGTGTGCTGCTCCTTCAAACTTGACTTGCACTAAATCTAGTTTGTGATCAAAACAAATTCTGCTGTCTGCTTCAACAGTCTGATCATTCTCCAACCACTCTTGCTTGCTGCACCGCGTCACGCCTTGAAATTTCGACGGAAACAATCTGAGAGGCCTGAGATCTATCCTGTCAACACAGAAAATCATCAGGTCCAAGGACACCGTGTCCTTGGACCTGATGATTGTCTGTCTGCGTGATCCATGCTGTCTCAAACGCGGCTCATTGCGCTTTCCTGCTGCACCCGAAATAGACTCTCGCATCACCCTACCCCCAGGTTACTCAGTGAGTTGGGACCCCATAATTACTGGGTCATCAGTACGGTAGTCACGGCAGTACCGCAGCGGATAAAGTAAAACAAATGGTCGAGCTAATCAATATATTGGATTGAAAAAACGAAGTTAGAGATAGATGTTTGGCATAGATACAAAGGAGGGTGCTTCTTTCTAGGACAAGGGAAACAACATGATACCGGCATTGAAGTCCAGCATCATTTGGCGAAGTTTCCTGGTGTGCCTTCTATCCAGACCATCGCAATCTTTCATCTCCACCAAGTTGCTTCCAAGCGAAAGGCTCAAATATTTCCACAATATTCAAAAACGCCTACAGATCTCATGCACACGTGCAAATAGTGAATCTTCCAACATCAAACTCCCTAATACATATCGAGCACTTTGGGCAGACAAAGCAGGAAGCAGCTTTCGCGAGGTGGTGGTGTTGAGGGAGAAAGAGTTTCCTCAAATAAGTTCAGATGAGGTTTTGATTGAAGGTGAAATTGTGTCCCTTTCACTGTAGTCAGGTAACATGTGTCAGTCAAGTACGCAGGTGTGAATGGAGGATGCGAGACATTCAGAGCTCGAGGAGAACATTGGTTTGCTAGGAACAGAGAGTCCGCTGTTGGATTTCCCCTCGGTGCGGAAGGAGTTGGCAAGGTAGTTCAGAAAGGCAAGGACGTGGCGGAAGTGGAGGTCGGCGACTCAGTTGCGTTCGTCGGAGGAGCATTCTCAGAGTATGTTGTGCACAAGAGCGAATCTGTGGTGAAGGTGGTTCATGATGTTGTTTATGCACAGCTTTGACGTACATGCAAGGTTCCAGCAGCCAATCCGGAAGCTGTAGCTTGCAGGATATCAGGCCTCACTGCTTACGGGGCTGTTTTGGATGCTGGAAGAGCTGCACCACGCCAGACTATACTGATAACCGCAGCTGCCGGTGCCGCAGGGTCGTTTGCTGTGCAATTTGCGAAGCAAGCAGGATGCAATGTGATCGGAACCTGCAGCTCAAAAGAGAAAGCGCAGGTGTTGTGCAAGCTAGGATGTGATCATATCATCAATTACAAGACGAGGAATTTGGATGAGGTGAGATAGCCCGGCTACATGCTAAAACATGACATGATGGTCCAGTTTCTTCGGTCGAAGTTTCCCGAAGGAGTGGATCTTGTTATCGAGCATGTTGGAGGACAAATGTTTCGCACTGCCTTCTCTCATCTTAAACCCGGAGGACGACTAGTTTTGGTCGGTTACATCAGTGAGGTTTGTGTTTCTTTAACTGTTTTTTTCTCATATCGTAACTAGTTGGAACAGTATCCACATAACCCGAATGCAAGCGATGAAACACATCATACGCTTGATTTCGACTTACCGTCGATTTTTTGGAAGGTTGAGAGTTGTTTCGAATTTTGTGAAATTCACGCCCGTTGAAGCAACAAACAATTGAAAGAGACAACAAAACAATCGTCGGCAAGCTTTTTTCATCACACGAATCAGTCTTGTCTTGCAGGCAAAAGGTATTGGGAATTCAAAAGATACATTTTTCATCAAAATTGTCTGTTTTTGCAGGTATTCGAGCAACTCGGCGCGGATTCTCTCAAGGTGCTAGTTGACTCAAAGCATTTTGAGGGGCTTGAAAACATTGCCGATGCTGTTGATCACATGCTGAGTGGAAAAACTGTTGGTAAAGTTGTTGTGAAAATTTCGTGAGAAGTTTTCAAATGCTAGAATTGTTTGTATTGCAGGTCCACACGTAAACTTTGGTTCTGTACTCATTTCAGTTTCGCTCTTTCACGACTTTGCTACTGTGCACATTCTGATCATGAATTTTCCCCAAGTTTCTTTTTCTCTGCCATCTGTTTCCGTTGAGACATACCTCTTGCCCTTGACTGTATTTTCACTGCTGCAACGTTCTGTCGTGCCAGATCGAATTCCTCGGGCAAGTGCTGAGCTTCCTCGATTTTGCTAGAATCTGTATTTGGATCCGCCTCTGATAAGGTATCTTGATTCCTGGTTTTATGTCGTCTACCCGCAGTCTTCGACTTGACATGACGCTGCCTACTAATTGCCTGCCATTACAACAAGCATTTCATCATATTACCACGGTTCGACCAAGTGTCACGCAAGCCGTCTCGATCAAATTTACCTGAATTCTTATCACTGCGACGTGTTCTCTTGCTGCGTCTGCTTCTTGTTTGCTAAGTCCGAATATCATCGCAAAGTCTTCCCAGCTCAAAAACTAAGCAACCATTATGAGAATCTTCAATGAAACGTCGTACTGAATACACCTGTTTGTTCAATACTTGCAATTTGTCCAACAAATTCTTTGAGAGCCCTTGTACATTTTCTGGGATTCTCCTTGTCAATCTGTAAGGCAACTCTAATTTGTCTCTGGTTTGACCTCCTTGCATCTGAAATGCAGTCATGCCAAAAATTGCAGTCTCCCCAGTCAGTTACAAAGTCAATTAGCTTCTGACGAGAAATCGAATTCGAACTTTCGATGTCAAGCTTCACAAACCTGGAATAAGAGTAAACAATTGCGACGCATTATTGACAACAAATGAAATACAGATCTCTTAGCCACAAATGGCTCTGATGACGAAGCTGTTTTACTCTTCGAGCATCTCTCTTTCTACGCCCTAAGGCCTGTATCTTGGTAGCTGCCATCTCCTGCATAGTATATCATGTGTTTCCTGATGTACTCAGATAATAGTTGCAAGGTTACCATTTCAATGCGATTCTCTCTGTTCACTTCTCTAAGCTTCTCAGCTACAAATAATACGGGATCTGCCGGTCTCTGTTGCAATAATGTTTGCAAGGCTTCCTTGATAGCTTTTTCAAGCAGTGGATAATCGTTACGCATGGATTGCATCACTTCCGTAATATTCCCAACCATAGTTTCTTTTAAGCTCTCAAACTTTGATTCCGCCAGCCCCTCAAGAGTCCGTGAAGGTCAGCTCGCTGACTGTCACGCCGTCTGCCACCTGCCGATCTTACTGACTCTATGAGGGCCTCCGTGTCAACGTTGTGACAGTGAGCAGCCTCGCTGGCACTTCCGCGCGTCTCTGAATGAAAGCGGCGCGACCTACGAACCGTACCTGAGCCTGTAGTTTAATAACCGTTCAACCGTTCAGTATTCTGGTTTTCAAGTTAACTTTGAGTAGTAACTCTACTCTGAAATATACTACTATGATAGCGGACTCAAAGTTTCCGAAGTTCCATGACGGTGGCCAGGCAGCCAGGCTACTCCGCCGCAGCCGTGGGCCACCCGGTGACGGTTGCCGCTGTGAGGCACTGCGGCAACCGTTGTGATTCAATGATCGGATTCAACCATCGGGACTGCGGGGGAGGGGAGGTGGTGGGCTCTAATCAGTGACGCGACTAAGTCCACCCCCTCCCCTCCCCCGCAGTTCCGATGGTTGAGGGCCTCTGAGACTTCAACGGCGGAAGGCCCGCGGGGGGCGGGGCCCGCGCGGCGGCGGCGACGCGGCGCGGCCGTGACTGCGGCCCCCCGGCACTCGCGGCGGCGGCGCGGCCGCCCGGCCCGTGTCCACCGGGACGCGGCAGGGCAAGTACCGGGCCGCGGGAGTCGCTCCCGGTCACTCAGTGAGTCCGACGGCCGCGCCGCGGGCCGGGCCGTGATCATCCGGGAGTAAACCGCTAACTAAACCTCTACTCTTCTCACACGCAGCTCACACGCCCATTCTTTTCTCCTCTCATCGCCCCCTCGCCCCTTTTCCAGGCAGCAAGGTTGAGCATTTAGAGCTTTCACCCACCTCCGTCCTCTCTATCACGATTCCCACCAGTCTCATTTGATCAACTGTATTCACCTGAATTCCTTGTTTCAAGTGAACAAAATACCACGCTACATTGAAAGGCAAAAATCTTCAGCGGTAGAAATCAATATGGTCTTCTTTTCTATCGCGCTGTTCATTATGAATGTAGCCCTGATCGCCATTTCAGTAAGCTTCCTTTTTTCTTGCTTCAATTTCCTTACCTTTTGCGATTCTACCTTGACACCAGATCATGAAGATCTTGAAGTACGCCGAGTTGCAGGTGGCTTCACAACAGCAACATCTGAATTTTTGAACCATCATTCTACAGGAAGATCATCTAAATCCAACTGATTTCGCAAAATCCATGAACAGCATGGCTAAGTTCGAATTGATGTGTCAGGTATACCCCCTTTGCTATTCTTTGTCTGTGCTCACAATCTATTGCAGGCTGCATTTTCTGCGGCGATTCTGGTTTATTTTGCGCTCGACCCAGCTCGTGGATTGTACCTCAAACTGATTATGATTGGTGTCAACGCTGGTTACTTGTTCTTCTTGTTCGCAAGGTTGCATCTTGTTCAAAGCTATTACTGTGCATGTCCTACACAGTCTCATCTTCGGTCTGTTTATGCTTTATTTGACTTCATAACCGAGCAGATACTCTTCAAAGCGCTATCTGGTTGATCCTGCAAAAGTTTGGATGCAAAGCTTCAAGAATGAAATGCAGGTAGCTTGTGATCTCACACATTCGTTGTTTGATTCGGGTTTGCTTTGAATGGTTGACTTTAGCGAACGATGATGACTTCAGTTGCGTTGACTGTCGTTTCATTCCTCCTCTGCATGTTCAATCTGATCCGGGAAGTAACCACAGTAGGGTAACGATTGACGGTGGTGACACACGGAGGGGAAGGTTTAAATTTTACAAATGAATGCTTCAAAAGGCTATACAATCCCACTTTCCCTCGGCACGAATTCAATTCCTGTTTGAGATGACTTGCGTTCAAAGAAAAAGTCAATGTCATCCATCACAACGCTTCGCATTTACCGAGTTGCACGAAATCAGCCTTGCAGGCGGCCTTTTCACAAACGGACATAACATTGCTTTCAAATCGTGCAGCTTGTGATAATCTGGAAACCCTACACCAACCCACACCAACCATCTAAACTGAACCAAAAATCTAAACCTTACAATGCACCGTCTGATTAGATCAAACATGACGGGCAAAGCACATGATTTGAGAATCAACCTTGCGTTCTCCTGTCGAAGGTTTATTTTCGAAACTATATTCTATCACCCCAGATTCACAAGTTTTACTGTGCAGCCCTCTTCTTCTGGCTCTTTGCAACTCCGCCTTCACGGAAACCATTCTTGAACCTCCTGGGGAGAGTCTTGAGGTGTCGGCAGCGTCCAGTACCAGTGGTCCTGCGGCGTTGAGCCTTGGTAGCCCAGTTGTCTGCATCAAGGTGAGATGATTGTCCAACACAGAAACACACCAATACATTTGCGCATGTGTTTGAAGGATATCCGCAGGCACCACAAGTGGACTTCTGGATATGATAGGCGGAGCGGCCACAACGTCTGCACAAGGTGTGCGTCTTGTTGTGGCGCTTACCGAAGCTTGCCGTACCCTTACCTACAACCTAAAAGGGAAATGAGTTTCATGTCCTCAAGAATCCATCGATTATGAGTTTGTGCACAAGTTAGTAAGATATTGTCTCGAATTAACAAGAAACACAACATAGACATCGAGCTTGCATTACGTCAAGAGTTATCACGTCAAGAAATCTTCACGAGACGCTTCTACGCTTTTAGCCAAATACAATGCAACAGCTCTGCTCGCAAGATTCTCCACGATGAAATTAAGAAAATGTCAAACGAATCATTATAATTCCAGAGTACAAGCTCGAGGAGATAATGTTAAGGATAGAGAACATAGATAGATTCCCACCAGCCGACCTCAACACTACTGCACTAGCGAATAATAACATCCACCTCACATAGACTAGGCATCGGAAGTGAAACTTTCACACTCATGAACGCAAGAAAGAATGTCCCAAGAATGGTCATGCATTTTGTCATCGCCTCAAGCATCAAAGACAGCATTCATCGTCAATCTTCCAGCACGCGCTGCACATGTGCTTACCATTGCCGGTCCTCAGGAGCACTCCTATCGGCACGAGGCAGCCCAAAAAAAGAATTTTCCGTTACCCACCACATACTTCCAGTAACCACCGAGAAAAACTTCTCCACCTGAGTCCGGCAGGCCTGGCCGGGCCTTCCGGCCGACAGGCCCCGGGCAGGCGAGGTTGCTCAAGTCGGTGGGGGATGAGGGACAGGAAAATGCGACCAGCACTGCATGAGAGGAGTGTGGATGCGACATGCAGCATGCAAGGAGAGCAGGAGGATGAGAGAAAAGATGTGCATGCTATGGAGAGACAGAGAGGACAAGGAGAGTCGGTACACGTTCATAGGGCTGAATATCAAGTCTAGCTTCTATCACGATCAATCCATCAGCCCGCAATTCTCGCTTGCCCAAGTCTCGTGTGGTGGTACCTGAACTATGGTGCAGGAGTCTGAAGTGAGAGATGCAAGTGTCTCAGATTACTGGTTTCCAGGGAACATGCACATGCATTCACGGTAACTTGTCCAGCGAGAGAACATTTGAAGTCTGAAGAAATCAGAATGGGACTTTGGACGAAAATCAAGTTTCGATTTTATGTGTTGATCGCTTTAGTCACAGAGCCCGGATTTCTTGATGCAAATATAGCGGGAAACGTCGACACGAGTCTCTCTCCAAATCTTCTGGTGCTGTTCATGTGTTGTTGACTGCAACTTCCTGCATTTCTCGTGACAACTCTTTATGGCCGAAGTGAGAGGATTCTGACACCTCATCAGGGCACAAGATTCATTTGGCCTGATGTTTGGTCCGAAAGTCCGACAGGCTGCTTTCAAAAACTTACTTATTCAGAACGATCGTGTGCTCCTGCTTGCATTCGGCTGCGGGGTGGTAGTAAAAGCATTGCGAATGTGGCTGGTTGGTTCGATTGCAGTTCTGGATTATGGAGCTCGTGCTTCAACCGAGTATTTTTATCCTTCTTGCTCTGGAGACTTGCTGACATCATGAACCAGATTAGAATATGTGTTTCATCCTGGAGGCGCGCAGAAAGCAAGAACAATAAGATTGTACTTGTAGCCTTTTAGATGTAAGTCACTTATGTCTCATGCAGCAACCTCCAGCACATTCAACGTCTCTAGATTCAATTGAGGTGCAGAGTGATCAAGTATTATGATACAGAAATCGACTTGCACTGATGAATGCTTCGTAGCAAACCAAATTGTCAGGGCCATTGCACTCATTTTCTTTGGGCGACTTGAATGAGATGGACGGAATGGTTGATCTCTTGCAACTCAGTGATGTAATGTTGAGAAGCTCCATTTCTTGCGTAAAAGCAGGGAGATGAAGAAAATCGCAAACCGCTTTTCACCACCAAAGCCCACACATCTGGAAAGGTAGACTTAGCGTTTCCTACAATCTGAACCAACTTGTACCACTAGGTCCCCGAGTACGAAGTTCTCCTGGATTGCTTGCCTAACGGAGTGACACCTGAAAAAGTTCAGGTGCTATATCGACCTTAGATTTCCTATGGGGTTTTCCTGTTCCTGATCGAACTTTGCTTTAGGTTGTTCTTCACCGGAAATATTGCAGAACTCGTCATCCAGATGTAGAGAAAGGTATGAACATGACGTATCCTTTGAGTCAAAGATCTGAGCGTGTCTTAATGGAAGGAATCGAAGATCAATGGCAGAGCCTGACGACAAAAGAGCCTCGCCTTTGGTGGTAAAGACTGCTGTTATGTTGATCGATCTTCGGTGAATTGTTGTGGATGGAAGGTACGACGGCACTTTGTTCCGGCTAGCTTCTGCTCAGAGGTGATGATTGTCCGCATAGATATGTCCCAAACACAGCTTTGATCGTTTGAAGCTGTGTACTGATTACAGTTGTGCCAGGTGGAAGGATATTGACGGATCGCAAGAAGTAAACATGTCTTCTATTCCTGTTCTGTCTGACACGAGCAGGTGAAACTCGAATGTGGAGTAACTCGCTATCGAAGCTTCTTGGGCACCAACATGTCACCTAACTGGTCTACTTCACCGTAGTTTTCAATCCCTTCAGCTTCTCATGTTCTGGTTCAGGGCAAAAATTCCGGAAGTGCACATGTCGGATCCTTTGAGTTGTTTTGTACGCCTATTTGTCCTTTAGGGAGTGGTTCTGATGCTGCTGACTAGGTGTTGGTACATTCCTCCGACGACCAGGTCATGTTTGTACAGCGCAAGGATCCAATTCTTGGTTCCAGGTGGACTTCTTTTCCTACTATCAATCGTGAACCGTCAATCTACAGCATTTCACTTCCTGGAGGACATCTCAGTGCTGATCGAGCAGGAATCTTTGACTCCATGGTTGAGGTTTTACAACCGATCTTCTCATTCTTCAGATATCTGACATTCATTTAGGTGCCCATCCCTGGATACATAGGGCACGAAATTATCTGCATGCTCGATTATTCTATCTGGCCAGGCAAAAACCTTGCTGCCATGGCATTGTCTTGTTTGCGACTGCTGCTCTGCCTCTTGTTCACTTTGCCATGTCCAAGAAGCACTTCTTGTGCATCTTGTCTCTCTACTCCATCTTTGCTGAAATGAATTCTAACTCAGGAAGTGAAAAGTGGAAACCGTCGATGAGAAATGGAGTTGAAAGCCCACGACCGTATTCGAAAGTGATCACCGAACTCTTTTCTTGCCCCTTAAGGTCTCTTCTATGCATTGCTCATGTATCTTGTATCTTCCTCCAAAGGATTCTTGACTCCCTCTCTCCATTTCCCTCGTCTGATCTCTCCCTTTGGCTATGACCTCATCGTTCTTCCTGGAAATCTCCAGCTCCCGCTTCTCTTCTTTCAGCACCTCATGATTGCGAGCAGAGAGGCGAATGGGGATCTTGGACTCAAGTCAAACGACTTCTTTGAGCTTCCCCTGATGCTGGGCATAGCCAAAGTTCGTAAATGGAGGAGATAGGTGAGTCATCCTGTAACTTTCGATGCAGAGCTCAAGAAATCGCACGATCGCTGCTGTTTTCTATCTAGCGACGCATTTAACAGCTGAAGAGATCAAAGAGAAACACAGTCAGTCAGCACTGCCTCACTCCTGCAGGTGCATCTCCATCTCCGACAAGGTCTCAAGCACTCTCCTGTCTGTGTTTCCTCATTCTTATCGCGCTCCCCCTCTTGTGTTCAGGATGCGCTGCCAACCCTCGACCTGGACTTGCAGCCTTGTTGCAGGTGGAGCTGAGGATGTGGCAAGCTCGATCTCACTTGCACTCTTAGAGCTGCTCTGTATCTGTTTGCTCAATATTTGAGGACCCATCGAGGTACGGAAAGTTTTGCTCGTTGTTTACTGACTGCACCAAAGGAGCTCACGTGCGAAATGGGGGGGGCATAACGGATCTGAAGCAAGACGGAGAGGAGATGACAAGCTTTCCGAGCAAAGGAACATACCTCCGCGAAGCCGAAGGAAGAGGGCGAAGCATGCAGAAGAATCAATTTGCTGTTTTTAGCAACAAGAGTGAAGACCCGGGAGAAGCAGTAGTCGAGGAGGGCAGCCTGAGTGTCGCAGATGTCAGATCTCTTTCTCCGAGACATCTCGATGCAGTGAAGTACAGCAACTTGCAGGTGAACGAATCTAATGAGTTGTGAAACTCTTTACACCTAGACAACAGTACAAATACGGGTTTCAAGACGATTCCGAGATAGAAAAAGTTTTTCAAGAGAAGAAGGGAAAATGGCAACGAAGCCCTTACGACGATGACGATGACGATGACGATTATGCTTTCCTGCCTCGGCAATCATCGATGATGGCTCAAGAGTTCAAAGGTAATTTCAATCGTTCTGAGCTCGTGGAGGCCCTCTACTGGTGGTTGTCTGTCTATCAGGTAAGCTGCAAAATTTTCATCTAGTTGCCATTTCCATCTCATTAATCTGAGTCACTTTCTTGTCCTGGTCTCAGTTTGTTGGTGTTGATCATCAATAGTCTCTCACTACATTTCTGCAAGGATCCTGTCGTGATCGAACGAGCTCTAGTCCAGCTGAAGCTTCATTCGCTCGTCAGCCAAGGAGAGCAGCTCTCCACTGAGCAGATGGTAGCTGTGTTAGAGGTGAGATACTGAGCTCACTCGTCGACCAACGCTCTTGACATGTTTTTTCAGCGTCGACTTGCGATTCTAGACGGACAAAATTTCGATTCTTCGGACAGTACGGAGTCCTCCTCCTCCTCCTCCTCTTCGTCTTCTTCCTCCTCTTCTCACTCCTCGCGAGCCTCGAAGTATTGGTTGGCAAGGAGCATGCAGGTGTCTTGTGCTTCGTTCTACCCTGAGGATCTGATATGAATGTGCAGCGACAGAGAGAGCGCCAGTTGCTCACCGTGAGACAGATGCGACCTCTTCGTTCAACTCACTTTGATGCGACAGGAGATGCGCCTGAAACGAAGATTGAAAAACAAACAGAAAGAACTCGAGGTTGGTGGTTTTGATTGCTCAAGATTCCACGACAAAGTGACTTCCCTTAGCGTAAGGAACAGCAAAAAATCGACAAGAAGGAGAGAGATCGCCGCCGTCGACAGTAAACCTATTGATCTCATTCTCAATGCTCTAGTGGGCAAGAAAACGATTTCTCTTTGCTTCTGCTTTCAATCTCCACTTGTAAAGAAGGCTCAATCATCATAGGGAAATTCTATTTTTTCATCTTCTTTGTGTTAAGAGACACAATTGTTTGCAACGTAATGCGCTTATGATAACATGGAAACACCTTCAAAAACAGCATCGATACCTGGGTTCATCTTCCGGACCGAAATCAATGTCAAATGTGTTTGTTTCGCCTTCATGCTAATCCTATTACATCTTTCTTGTCTCGCTTTAAAGCGGCTAACACCCATCATCGGCAGCATTTTCTCCTCATAAAATTCTTTTGAGATTCTCACTTGAATCTAGTGTTGCTGCCAAAAGCGATGGGGCCTGGCCTGATAGTCGAAGCCTTCCCTTGCCCGATCTGATGTCAAGATCGCACACTGCAGCAGGTACCTACTTGTTTCTATTCAGAACTTGAGTCTCGGTAGCAGAGCGTTGAGCGATACAAGCAGGAGCATGTCAGCATACAGGCTCTCGTATATGCCCCTGTTCGTCAAGGTCGGCACCGAGTGATAGTATATGAGGGGTGGGGTAGTTTTGAGATGCAGTACCGGTGGTGGGGGGAGAGCGTTGCTGTTGTTGAGTACGTGATGCAGTTCAAGGCCATGAAGTAGAGGGTGATAACAATGCGAGAATGAACAATGAGGATGAGAATGAAAACATTGAAAACGAATCAGATTGCCTCAAACGTTGAAAATGACAATGTTACGAAGCGGGATTCTTGTATATAAGAGATCTCCACGGAAATGCCAACAGCGTTGTCTACAGCAGGATTCAAGTCAGCAACGAATTGGTGATTGAAGGTCATTGAGGGGTGCAGGACAATGTCCGAGATGCAATACTTAGCATCTCTCAAACGTGTGATGTCGGAAAGATCTAAGAAAGAGAAACAAATCCCTTCCGTTGCATATCAGGCCGCTGGGCGACCAGACAACATGGTGCTAGGCAGAGAGCAGGGAGTTAGGGTTTCTACTTCTTCACATTTGGCAGACCGTTACTATCCATACAGCAAGGATGCTGCTATGACTCGCAGCGGTGTAGAAGGAAAGCAGAGAAAGGCATCTTCGAGATACAACGACAGCCTGATGTTGGTAGTTCCGATTTTGAACAAGCGAGCACACAAGTTTCTGGGTCCGGTGAGATCCGGCTATGCTGAATGCAATGCGCTGTTTGAAGACAGTTTGCGGAACCAGAACATGTCTCATTGCGATGCAATCTTAAAGTGCACAGCAGCCTTGGTCGAAGAACTCTCATATGATTCCGACCATGTGGTAAGAAGCATTCAGCTCATGAATCAAGCTCGTTTCTACTTCGCGACGGGCGAACAAGTGGAGGTACTCTCTTTTTTGTTCTTGAAGAGTGAATGACTGTGCGTTAGTGGCAGATTGGAGAGCTGCTTCAACGATCCTGCGTGTTCGCCGATTGCAGCAATGACATGTTATGCAAAGCTTGCTCTTCCTGTAACCTCGCCTTCTTTCAAAGTCTGATCAACGACCATAAAGCTGCATATGAGCACTCCAACAAAGCCATGTCATGTGCGACGGATCCCTGCTGTCTGACTAGCGATGAGTTTGTAGACTCACAGGAGGTGAGGGGGAGAGCTGCGAGGCGTGACCTAACGCGAGCTGAAGGTGTGCTGGAGAGTAATGACAGCCGCGTCGCTGGTGCAGGGCAGAGCGTTGCTTTACTGGGGGGAGGACTTCATAGGGGTGTATGAACGGGCATGGAACTATGCAAGCAAGTTGTCAGACAAGTTTGAAGTCTTGAAGAGCAGAATGAGGGAAGAGTACCTGACTGCTCTCCGTGCTGAGTCAGCCAGAATCTCGTCGTTCAGAGCAAGGAAAAACCCTCTCCGGCAGATTTTCTCGCACCCTTTCGACGGCTTCTTGGTGAGAATGCACAAGGAAGAGAAGAGGGAAGTTTCTCTCCCCTTGCACAGCAAGTTGGTTCTCACCTTGGCCGTCGCCAACGCCAACATACTGCAAAACGCTCAAAGGTGCCACATTGCAAGGTCAAAACTGAGAAGTTTGAAAGGAATGAATCCAAATCTCGCCTTTGCAGCAAGCAAGTTGTAAGTTTGTTTCCTCTCCTCTTCATCGTTTCTTTGACTTTCTGTCAAGACAAAATGTTTTCAGGGCTCATTTGAGCAAGCACAAGTGTCAGAATGCTTTGCTCAAGCGTAGAAGCCGTTCTGCCCTTTTTCTTCAGAAACGAGTTACTGAAAAATTGTTTGAAATGACCTTGTCGAGACGGCTTGTGCTGCAGCAACGTAACAAGTTCGGTTTCGGCAACGGTTCGCGGTTACAGCCTGGGCGACTTGTGCCAAGAAGCCTCGAACAGATGCTGCTGAATCTTTGGGATCCGTCGGTAGAAATGCGACAGACAGAGCTTGCAAGTCTCTTCCTCATGAGCGGAATGTCTGCAAGAGACTTTCAAGAGTTTTGTGATCATGCAGCAACACCGACACTGAAAGACAAGCGAGCCAAGAGTAATGCCGTTGACCACGCCCTTGAGCTCTTCGCTCGTACCTTGACACTCCAAGATAGAAACGCTATAAGAGAGGCTCACGCGATATTCCGCCACTCTGATACCAACGGACAAGGTGAAAGCAGTTGTCCTCGGACCGTCTTGTCCCAAACTGACCTCCCATCAGGAAGCGTCTCGTTCTTGCAATGTCGACAGGTGCTGCAGACATTTGGCTACTCAGATGGTGAGATCGAGCGGGGGATAGATGATGTTGTCAGTTGGTATGGCATTGAGAGCTTCGAGATGGTCATGCACCCTCACTTCCTCGACCTGTATGTTTCTGTCTCTTCCAACCTGGTTCATGTCAGCTCCTCTCCAAGTGACGTGCCTTCCCCACCCCTGTACGCCCCCTCGTTCCTCCTACCCTCTGCTGCCTCTGCTGCCTTTACGTTGGGAAGTGCATGGAAGGCCACTCTAGCCAGGAGAAGGTAAGGTTGAAAGGCAGCCATGTTTGAGGTTGAAAGGTACACAGGTTATGCGAGCGAATGCAAAAGCATGTCACTCGTCTGGGGCTTGGAAAGGCGTTAAGAGACCTGCCTGCAATGGTGATCCTTAAGCAAGCACCTGTTCTCGTATCATGATGCGGTGTGAACAGAGAAATGACAAGTTCATGAGGGAGTCTTGTGCGTCCACCATCAGTCGGTCTGTTCGATCATTCCTAGCACGTGAGCAAAGGAAGGAGGCTGTTTCGTCTGCTAATGTTTGAGCAGGTAAAACTATCATGCGTCTTCGCCTTTCAAGACCGCACACGTTGCTTGTACGTCTGAAGTGGCACCAAGAAAGCGCTGCTAGCAGAATACAGAAATGGTGGATGAATCTGGGAGAGAAACAACTTTTTCTACGCAAGAGAAGAGAGAGTGAGGACAGGCAAAGATTGTGATGGTCGAGTGACTTTCGATCGCAGGATCAGCGATGCTTCTCTGCCATTTCTTCTCTTTTGTGGTGGCCAAGCAGAAGCTGCTTGACGCCAAGAGACATCATGCAGCCAGAGTTATCCAGCTCCTCGCCATTCGCGCCAGCTTCCTCCTGTCACGAACGATGGTGCGGCAAAAGTTTGCAGCTATTCGTCTTCAATCGGCGTACCGTCAGCACCTCTCGCGCAAGGACCTCACTCGCGTCGCAACAAGAAACAAGCAGGAGCGCAAACTCCGCGAGGTCGCAGAGGAGCATGCAGCTTGCCGTATCTCGTCAGCATGGCGATGCAGAAGAAGCCGGAAAGAGAAACGGGAGCTCGAGCAAGAAAATGCCGCTCGTTCACTTGCCAGGCAGTGGCAAATCCACAAGTCAAAGATGCAACTGCTGCAACTGCAGCGGGATCAGCGGATGAGCAGAGAAAATGGACGCGCGCGAGACTTGCAGGGCGCCTGGCGGTCGCACGTTGCGAGGAGAAGATTCGCGAAAGCACAAGAGCACAGACAGCTGATGCAGAGAGCCGCGGAGACGCTGCAAGCGAGGTTCCGATCAGCGCGTGCTCGCACAAGGCTGGTGCGAAGGTTGGAAGGCACAGAAGCAGCGACGAGGATCCAGCAGAACTTTCGCTGCCATGGGAGGAGGCGAATAGCCGCCAAGATGAAAGCAGCGATGGAGATGGTGTGGAGGTTTAGGATGCAACAAGCAAGACGACAGCTGATGAGCATGTATCTCGACGACCTCATCCTTCACCTCGCTGACTCTCTCCGCGTCCCTCAACAGTCAGTCTGCTTGCATTGCCTGATGACTCTCGCACATAGCAGAGGAGAAGATTGAGAGTGAGTTCGGCATTGTTGTACATATACATATCATGTTGTAGTATCTAAAAAGTACAGACGATTCAAGCATTGCGCCCCTAAGCACCATCGAACTGTGCCGGCTCTCGGCTCAAGCGGGACTCTACAAAGATCATGTACCTCTCAAGCTTTGTCAGCTTCTCCCCCATCCTCGCGAGTCTGAACTTGGCTGATTCCTCTGCTCGAGCGTCAGCCGACCTGAGTGACCTCCTCCGACCTCACCGAACACATTGATCACATGCGAACACTCCAGCAGCTTGTGCTGCACCGCGTTGTGAAAATTGTCCTCCTCCCACATCTTTCCCATGCTCATCTGTGATAGGTCACAAGGCGAAGTTTGCTACAGCCTGACGCTGACTCTCCCTCTTGTCCCTGTTTCATCATTTTCATGTCACCGCAATCGATGCACACACATGCACCCTCCTTCCTCCTTGCAGCACCTAAACCCTATTCTCCACGCCCCCCTCTCCTCTCTTCGCATCCAACCATCCTTTCCTCTTCCCTTGTCCTTCCCTCGCCCCCCGCCCTCCCCAACCATTTCGCACACCATTCCCCTTCACTCAGCCTGGCCCTCCGCCTCACTAGTGGAGGCGCAAACCACAGATGCGAATAGGATTCGGGCATGCGATGCCTACCAGCAAGGGTGGGGGGGGGGGGGTGGGGCAGGAGGCGAGGAGCTTGGGGAGAAGTATTGCTTGGGTCTATGTGTGCCCGCGATGGTGGCGGGAGGATAGGTGATTGAGAAGGAGAGGGAGGGCGGGATGAGAGAGAAAGCCAGGAAGAGAGGGAGAGGGTGAGGGAGAGGGAGAGGGTGAGGGTGACGGTGACGGTGAGGGTGAGGGTGAGGGATGGGTGTACATGGGGAGATGGATGAGTTTGAGCATATATCTACCGTATGGTGCCAAGTCTAATTGTTGGATCAGAGCTCTTCGTCATGCCGGCTCATCTCAAAGTTTTTGCTTTCCTGCTCCTTGTCTGCCATGCAGGCTGCTCAGCTCCTCTCCCGAACGAAGGGCTCAAGCAACGTGAGAGGACATGCTTGTGGGGAATGACGATGCTCATCTGCTTGCAGCCTCCATGGAGGAAATTTTCGACGAGAACAGAAATGCGAGGCCTGAGTTCAGCGAGATGATGGGGTCAACAGGACACCCTCTCAGGTTCCTCCCTGTCAACAGCTCGAGAGCCAGGCAAGCAGGACCGAGCCTTGCTCGTGTCTCACGTGCTCACCAGGTTCTATACCTGCCCCTACGCCTTCATTGCCGCGGGTCCAGGTTTGGGCATGGGCAAAGACCGACAGGCGCTGCGAGCGGCGAGAGTTTGTGGCTTGAAGATGAAGGAAAATCATGGGAAGGCCTCCGAGTCGACGCGTCCGACATCTCGACGAGCGATACTCGGGTGTGGCCTCGCGCTCTTGCTGGCAGGAGGAAGAGATGCTCTTGCTCTGCCTGACCAGACGTTGGTGAGGAGAGGAGAGGAGAGGAGGCAATGATTCCCCTGACGTCCTGCAAGCTGCAGGGGAGGCCGACTGAGTTGAGAGACAAGGAGTCATGCTTCATGTGGAATGGCGAGAAGAAGTAGCCTGAGCTTGAGATGACGCACCGAAATAACCTAGTACAGATGCACCTCATGCGTCAAGGCATGCGAAGAGTACAAGAAGACATTCAAGAACCTTGACTGCACCAAGTGAGGTTGTGTGATCGAGTCCAGACCGTAAGGCTGGCACAGGCAATGCACTGTTGAGTATGGTTCAGCCAAACCGACGGATGAGGTCTGGTCTGTTTTTTGTTTCTCCTCCAGCTCCTCATGCTCCCCTACTGCTTTCCTCACCTCTCATCTTGTCGCAGGAAAGCATCAGCTTCAATGACTTCGTCGACCGCGTCAACGCGGTTCGTCCACATATTTGTGCTCTAGCCCTCTCACCACGTGCAGGGCTCAATAACGCGAGTAGACTTCTATGGACCCAACGGGGACAAGGTAAGAAGAGCAGGTGACATCGTTTCCGCTCTAGCAAAACTAGCGTGACAGGCCTACGCTGTCCTCTCCTCCGGTCAGTCGATTCGGATCGGCGAAGGCTTTCCCATCGGTCAGCGACGTGCATGTTGTCGTTGCGAATGCTGAATGATGAGACAGAGGTGGGTAACGAACAAAGTTCGCCGCTGCAGGTGAGATGAGTCGATAAATTCCATCGTCTAAACTCTCGTCAGGTTGCGAGACTCCTCGCGCAGAAGCAGATCCCCTACAAGTTTCACTTCCTTGACAACTTCAAGTATGACCCGAGCGAGACACGGCTTTCCGCTGACCTGGCCTTAGGTACCAACGTCAAGGATCTTTCTAGGGAACGCAGATCAGAGCTGCTAACATAGCGAGTGCGATCTTGGAGTGAGTGAAGGAGAGCATTTGAGGAGAATTTATTGGCGCACTTGCATGCTCTCATGCGTTCATGTAAAACGCAAAAACGTCGACAGTCACCAGGACAGCGCAAAGACCCGCAGCCCATGCAGGCCCGTACATGTAGAAGACAAACCCCGTGACAAAAATCGTGACGATGGGGCCAGGGATGATCCAACTTGCCTGCAGCAACGTGAGCACAGGATTAGAACGCAGCTCGATGTTCTCACCCAATCCGATGTCTTCCAGTGAGACTTGTCCCATCCCACCACAAACGACGCGTCTGGGTCGATCTTAGCAGAGTCTTCATCCGCTTCAACATGCGCTATGTTGTCGATCATGTCGGTAACATTCTCCGTTGCCGTTCCGTTCTGACCCAGAGAGATGGGAAATCCCTCGCTGTCATGGAGTTTGAGCCCATGCCCAGCAGCTGAAACCTTGACGCAGATAATCATGACAAGAGCCACAGCAGAAATGACGGCAGTGGCCCTGCTTGACAACTTCCTTGTACGCCTTGCAAAGCTCTGAATCAACGGAGGGTTAGTAGACATCAGCGAAAATGCTCAAATGTAACCTCGATGTCTGTCGGTCTGACGAGGTTTTCTGTAGTGTCATAGTTGGTAGCAAACTCTCCTTTCGCCATCTTTGCAGGTTCGATGGGAGGATGTAACTAGATTCTGCAAACTACTCCAGGGAGCCGAGGGCTGGTCAACCAATGGGATATCACTGCTGGAGAAGGGAAGGAGATGGGGGGTAGGGAGCAGGCAGGGTCAGAATCGTTCGGATCAGGACTCCTGCTGCAGGCAAGGGGAGGAAGAGGCAGGAGTGGTTCTAAAAGGGATTCTACATACGCGTATGGTAATTAATTTTGAAACTTTGTAGTCAACTAAAAACACTCAATAATCAAATTATGAAAGAAAATTTCAATATTCAATAAATTTAGCAGTCGTCTGCTCGTAAGCTCTAATTGAAAGATTCCCGAAAATAGAACATGGCAGCGACAGAAGTTTCAAACATTGCTGAACGTAGAACGTCGTCGAGAAGCAGTTGTCAAGACAACTGGTCATGACATGAACGTCATGATAGCACAGATACTTTGTCCTGTATAAATACCTTGTCTATCACAAACATATCAGAGCAAAGCTGATATACCAACTTTTGCAAAGATTTTTGCAAAGATGCGCGATGGATGTGACATCAACATTCAGCGTGAGATACAAGAATCAATGCCTGCTTTCTCTCAGCTACTTTGAACCACACGCTTCCAGTTTTCTCAACGATGGGCTGAGATCGAGTCCAAAAAGTGAGACCAGGAATGAGAGAATTGAGAAGAAACGTCCTGTAGCTGTGAGGGACAGTCGTAGGTACCATCCATGTCGGGTTGCTGGTGTTCAGCTTGATTGCATGGATTCCGATATGAAATGTATTTTACCTCTGGTAAGAGGATATTAGCCATGAAAACAGACTTCAACAATAGTTCGTTTTTCCCTTCATATACACATCCATGTCTACTTTCTGTTATTAAAATTTTTCCCGTGCCAATGTTACTCTACATTCTGCCTCGTCTCTTTCGAACTTCGAGGTATCAGACGAGTAGATACTCCTGTTTCAGTGGAGCGAAATCATCTCTTCATGAGCAACGAAGTTCCAACCCTTGCTTCTCAGTCTAACAAGCCTTTCGTTGAGAACCTCACGCGCAATGCAATCACCTTGGAAACTATTTCAGGATTTCCTCCCGATTTCATTTTTACACTGTCCACGGAGCTGAACTCATTTCATCTCCTTATGCTGATCTCTGATGAGCCAGAAGAGAGGTTTGGTCATCGAACTTCCTTACTTGTTTCCTTCACATCTCAATTCCCATGTGTGTTTCCCTCGCATACCAACATCGAGCTGTGAGTTCTTCAAAGATCAAGTCGTGGCATCTTATAGCCTTCATCTCCTTGATCGCATGTGGTACACGTCCTCCTCCTGCTCACCTGCTCCTCCTGCTTGCGATGTTCCGTTATTTGATGATGTAACGAATATACCACATCCCCCCGCAGATCCCAGTCAATGGCAAGGGGGCACATGCTGGTCGACAGCAGGCAGGAGAGGGCGGAGGAGGAGAGGAGGAAGATGCGGTGAGGCAAGACGAGGACGAGAACACGAAGTGCTGAGTGACTTTGAATGTCTCTGATGATGATCATGAGCCGCCTCTCCATGCATGCCGCCAGCACATGTCAAACCCAACGGTGCTGATGCCGGCCGGGCGCTGAGACTGGAATATGATCGTCTTGTTATAACACAACCAAAACACACAACATGGCGGAATCAGATGTCAACCCCAAGAGGGGCCAGCGCCAGGCGACCACCACCAAGGCAAGTGGGAAGAGAGGAGCCGCTGGTGAGACTGACTGACGTGCAGGTCATCATGACGGCCACGCCGAAGCATGTGCTGGGAGGAGAGACAGGTGAGACAAGCTCCATCCGTCCTTTACGTGCTCGCACTGATGACGGGGATACTTCTCAGTGACGGTCACATGGGGGGTCACCGAAGGCAACGCAGGTAACTTGAGGGGAGCTTGCTAGATCACCTGACTGCCATCAGATGTGCTGGACTGGATTGGACTCTTCCGTGAAGAGGACGACGACAGTCATCCTATCAAGAGCTGTTACGTCAAAGGAAACCGGCGAGGTGAGTACCCTCACCCCCCCTGCTGCTGCGCGCAAGTTGTTGAAGCACTGGGGTCATCACAGGAGGGGAGTGGAGTGTGGCAGCGCCCAAGGAATGTGGGAGATACGTCTTTCGATTCATCAAGGCAAGAGACGCATGTTATGCTCCTCCTTCTCTGATGTTCTCTCACCTCACAGTCTCTCTTTCCCTACGATGCCATCAACAAGAATTATTTGGTCCTGCAACGAAGCAACGCCTGGGAGGTCCTCCAGGCATCGTCACGAGACAGTGTAGCAGCGAGCGGCGATCTGCACTCGTCGTCAGACTCAGTGCTTCCTTCCTCTTCCCACTCCCCGAGCTCCCTCAACCCCGACGGACTCGTCAGCCCGTCAGCCTGGATGACCTTCAGTCCTCGGCATGCGATAGGAAGCGGCCATCACCGCGCTGCTGTTGCTGCTTGGCTCCGGAAGCACCTTGCCGGAGACGCAGGCGAAGTGAGCTCAGTCTCGCTAGAGGATGCTGTTGCTCTCTCCTACTCCTGTGAAGACTGGCTGCAAGCAAGGGACCTCAGTCATCGACTGGCTGCTGCGGCGGACCAGCCCGGGTACAGCAGGAGACTGGTATGAGTTGGAGAGATGTGGTGCAACAGTGACGTTGACGTCAGGTGGTGGAGGCTGGTGGCGTCGGGGCTCTGCTGCATCTGATGAAGCGATGGGATGCGAGCACGCAGCTGCTGTGCTTGAAGGCTCTCTTGCGGCTCATGACGTTTGTTCCTCCTCTCTTCGGAGGTATGCATGACCTCAGCAAACGCATGCTCTCCTTCGGCGCAGACTGGCCGCACGGAGATCGTCTGTCCCCAGCCTGCATGGCTGAAGCCGGCTTCTACTCGCTTCCTCTTGAGGCGGGCTCTGATCGCGTCGTCTGCTTCTCCTGCTCCCTCGTCTTGGAGTCGTGGGAGCACGACGAGCCGCCCGAGCAGCTCCATCACACGCACTCGCCGCTGTGCCCCTTCCTCTCCTGGCCCAACAAAGTCAGTGGAGACGCGCAGAGGACGAGACATCACCTGAACCACTCCAAGTCCATGAACGACCTGTCCCCAGAGCATCGTGAGGACCACCACATGGCAGGGTTGTTCCCGTCCTCTCCGGCAGACTCCGACGAAGCAGGCGGTGTAGGAGTGCTGGAGATGAAGTCAAAGAGCTCGGCGATGGAGGTGCTGCGAGCGTCAGTGGCGTCGGTGTCGAGGATGATCCTGGAGTCAGCGGAAGCGGAGGAGGCGCTCTCTGCCGTTGCATCCTCCAGCGACCGGGGCGTCTTGCGATCGTTTCTGCTCTTCATGGCGGATCTCGCTTGCGTCACTGGCCGCCATCCTCACTTTGCGGCTCTCTGCCTGCCCAAGATTCTCATCGGGATGCAGTCCAAGGACGAAGAATGCCTCCTGCACATCTGCGAAGCTCTCCGACAGCTCGTCCTGCAGCCGCCGTGCCGGTGAAGATCGCGTGACTTGAACATGAAACGTCTGTGACTCTTTCACTCGCAGGAAGCTTTTGCGCACAGAAGAGGGGATGGAGGCGATCAACTTGCTCATCAACTTCTTGCCCAAGTGGTCGGCGAGGAGCAGAGAGCAGGGGCGTCAGGGCGTGGGAGTATGGCAGACGCTGTTGCAGCATGCGCTCGTGGTGCTAGAGTTCACGTTGCGCTCAGCAGTGGAGGAGGGAGGAGTGTGCGATGCAGAGTCCTCCATCTTCTGCGTGCTGAGGGATGCACTACCGGAGCAGATCGAAGTTCAGCGAGCTGCGCTGGGATGTCTCATCACGTTGGCAGAGTACGGGTTAGCCCCTGCCCCATACATGGAGAACCACAAGGACCTTGAGAAGCTCGTCACCATGAGCGTGCGAGGAGGCGACCTGAACATCCGCACGAGAGCAGCTTGCGTGCTCGCAGCTCAGTGCTCGAGGAGGCCACAGGCGTACCTGGAGATCGCGGAGATCGGGTTGCATGACAACGATGGAGACGGGATGGAAGGGATCGCTGCTGTGCTCTGGCTTGCGCGAGACACGAGAAGTCAAGGAGCCAACGGAGCTGACGTGGTCTCGCAGAGGTTCGTCGCTCACTGCATCGAGCGCATGGCCTTTGCTGCCAAGTTGGACGAGAACCTGCTGGTCTCTCTGCTCAAGCTTGGCGTCGACGAGCAGCTCGCAAGAGAAGCGTACTACTACGGCGGGAGGACGTTGGAATGTGCCTTGTCATGGCTTGCCGGAGCTCGCACCTCAGTAGACACGCTTCCTTCTAAAGATATCTCGATCGACTTCCCCAAGCTCTTCTTGAGCCGTGGAGGACTAGAGTGTAAGCGACATGCATCTTTCCTCTTTCCTCTTCTCTTTCCTCTCCTCATTTCTCCCCACTTGTTCGATTCTCCTCGTGCTCGTCTGATGTCACGGCAGGCATCGCCGAGATGATGCAGGAGGAGGACGGAGAGATTCAAAACTTACTATGGCGAGCACTCTACTTCCTTACCCTCGATGTCTCCAGCTGTTTCAATATCCTGCGATCGAAGGTTCATATTATCCCTCGTCCTCGTCCTCGTCCTCGTCCTCGTCCTCGTCCTTCTCTCCTCCTTGGAGTGGTGGTGATAGGGCGCACTCCACCTGCCCTTGCCTTACCCTGACCTGACCCACGCTGATCGCTTATTTGTTAGATTGGGTACGAGTGGATCCTACCGCACGTTGCAGGTTGGGAAGCAGCAGCCTGCTCCGAGAACTTTCTGCGTGTGCTGGGGAACTTGTGCGTGGACGCGGAGACGTGCTCGTCTCTGACCTCCCACGGGCTCGTTAGCATGTACTCGTCGGTAGTGGCATGCTTGTCCTCCCGCGATGCTTCCAGAGCCAACGCCTGCGCCAAGGGCCTCTACCATGTGGTGCTGCACGCTCAGTTCCACACCGGGGAGCAGCTGGACGCCTGGTGGCCAGCAGACTCTGATCACGGGGGTGCGGCAGCGCTGCTGAAGCTGTGCTCGTTCCACAAGGATGCCTCTACTCAGCGGTGGACAGCGATGGCTCTCTACAGCCTCACGCAGAAAGCGACGGAGCTGGGCTGGAACGCGCTGATGGAGTACATCATCGCTCAGAAGGGGGTGCAGAGTCTCCTCCTCCTCGTCTACAGTGAGAACGCGGAAGTCTCGAGTTACGCCATGAGCACCATCGCCGTCCTTTCAAAGGCAGACGCCCCTGTGTTCCCCGGGCCGGGAGAGAACCCGTCGCATGCTCCAGCCAAGCGCGCGCTCTTCATGGCAGGAGTGATGTGGTGCGTGCACAAGCTGTGGCGAGATGGGAACCTGGACATGCAGCTAGCGGTGGCAGTGATTGTCTGCAACTTGGGCACCAACAACGAGAACCTGGCGGACATGATGAGCGGGAGCGACGAGCTGCTTGAGATTCTCTTCTTCTTCATCGCCCTCTGCAACGACCCCGCCCGGGTCGAGGAGGCTTCGGTAGCCCGCAAGGACGGCAACCTCCTCTCCAGCATCTCCAAGGCGCAGGCGGCCAGGGAGATGAAACTGAGCTGCGTCTTCCTGCTCGGCAAGATCCTCGCGCTCGAAGTGTTTCACGCTCGTTTCCTCAGCCTCGGTGGCCTCGGGGTCTGGACGGAGCTGGCGAAGAGAGAGGCCGAGCCCGCCATGGCGATCCTGATCGCCCAGGGGTTCGAGGCCCTCGCGCGAGATGCCAACATAACGCGTATCCTCAACGACAACTCGATCAAGCAGGTGGTGAAGGACCTGCTGCGAAGACACGACGACAACGACATCGACGCTGCTGTGGAACGAGTGCTGGTGCTGCTCTCAGAGAGCAGAGAGCATCGAGGCGAGCATGCTGAGGGTGAGGAACGGGATCACCCCGAGCATGCAGCCCATCATGCCCATCCTGCAGGATGGAGGATAACGTGCTTCCGACGCTCTACAAATGAGGAGGAGGAGGAGGAGGAAACTTGGAAATTTCGCATGGAGGAGGCGTTTAACTTTGACGAGCTGCTCACGCGGATCCGTCAGAAGTTCGGGAGCAGCCTGCTGCTTACCTATCAGGACGAGGACGAAGACTGGAAGGTGCTATCCTGCAGCCGAGAGCTGCACCAGGCCTTGTCGCTGGCGAAGAGGAGGGGAAGGAAGGAGCTCAAGATCACCGTCGTGACTCCTCCCAAGATGCAGAGCGACGGCGAGACAGCGAGAGGAGAGGACAAGGAGGTAAATCAGGAGGTTAACCCCTGGCTCTCGGCCTCCGCAGAGAGGTCGGATGCAGCTGGAGGGCCGCGAGTGACGCCCAGCAAGTCCGTGACGATCAGCAAGCTCTGTGACAGCAGCCCCAACTTCAGCGGCTCCGGCAAGAAGCTGCTGCGATGGCGACTCGGTCGCCTGATTGGGGAAGGAGCGTACGCGCAGGTGTACCAGGGGATTAACGCGGACTCGGGGGAGCTGATGGCGGTGAAGCAAATCTTCTTCTCTGAGGTGAGCTTCCAAGACAACAAGAAGAAGCGCACGGAGGCCATCAGGGCCCTGCAGCGGGAGATCGACGTGATGAAGATGCTGCAGCACGACAACATCGTCAAGTACCTGGGGACCGAGACCGACGAGGGTCGGCTCAACATCTTCCTCGAGTACGTCTCGGGTGGGAGCATCGCCTCCCTCATCGCCAACTTCGGAGCGCTGGACGAGCCTGTGGTGAGGAAGTACACGAGGCAGATCCTCATCGGCCTCGAGTTCCTCCACAGCAAGGGAGTCGTGCATTGCGACATCAAGGGAGGCAATATCCTTGTCACGGAGGACGGCATTATTAAGTGCGTATTTCTGCCCTCCTGCTCATCTTCTCCTCCTTGCCTCTCGTGTCCTCCATTCCTCTTCTCCTCCCTTCTCTTCCTCTCTCCTCCATGTTCTCCTCCGTTCCCCCCACTGCGTTCCTCTTCTACTCCTCTTCCTCCTCGCTTCCTCCGGCCATCACTATCTACCTCCTCGTTACACCTCCTCCTTTCACTCGACCTCACTCCGCTCCCTTCTCTCTTCTGACCTCTCATCGCAGGCTCGCCGACTTCAACTCCTCCAAGTACCTTGACAGCATCACAGGAGGCGGCTCGAACCCTCTCAAGAGCCTCCTCGGGACCCCGCAGTTCATGGCGCCCGAGGTGATTCGGCAGACGGGGCACGGCAAGAAGGCGGACATCTGGTCAGTAGGCTGCACGGTGATCCAGATGCTGACTGGGGCGCCGCCATGGGACGAGATATCCAATAAGGTCACGCTCATGTTCCACATCGCCACTGCTCCCAACGGACCTCCCCTGCCCGATGATCTGCAGGAGGACGCGCGGGACTTTCTGGGCAAGACGTTCAAGCTCGATGCTCGTGAACGCCCTCACTGCGCCGAGCTCCTCAAGTCTAGGTTTGTCACCCTCCTCGAGGCTGCCGGCGACCCTCCGACCAGCGTCGGCGCAGCACAGCCGCAGCACCACGAGATCGCCCAAGACGAAGACTCGCGGCGGCCGCCGCTGCTGTGAACTTGACAGTGACTTCACAGTGAGCAGCTGGATTGCCGCAACCGTCTTGATGCCTTCAAAACGTGGAGCGGTGGTTTCTTCTTAGTAGCTTCAAGTTGGCGGCAGTACTATCGGTGGCCGCACCGTCTGCAGTGAGTTGACCGTCACGGCCGCGCCCCCCGATCGGACTCGACTCAAACGTGACGTGACTTTCTAGTGAGTGAGTGAAATTCGAGACTGACTCGGGCCGTGTCCGATCAGAGTCTTTCACAGATTTAAAAGTTTGATTAAAGTGTTTGTAACTTCACGGGTGGGCCCTAAAGGTGGGGGCGCCCGCTCAGCGGCTCGGTGACCGGGTCCTATCCGGCGTCCCGGGAGTCCGCTGCCGCTGCCACAGACGGTGAGGCTCGGAAGCCGGCCCGCCCTCTAGACTGAGAATCTTCCGAGCCGGTCCCCCGGGCCGGACCGTACGGCGGACAGTTGTTCCGGCGCCTCTCGTCGGCCAGTGTCACCGTCACGGTGACAGCCCCGGCCCGGCGCCGCTTCAAGCAGTGGACAGGCGTGGGTCGGATGGTCACTCACGTGCATGGCATAACGTTTTCATAACGGCATGATGAGGCCCTTCTTGCGACCCATCCCAGATGAAAGCAGGTAAATGGGAATAGGGTAGGTAGTATCGCTTGATACCCCTCATATTGTAGTGTTATGAAGGGGTATTCAGTTGACGTGTATTGATACAGTTAGGTAGGTGGGTAGCCTTGCAACCCATCCATGACAACCTGCTGACATAAAGAGAAGCTTTTATGGTTAAACACGCAACGTATCGAAGCTGAGTTAAAACATTGTATACTGACCCACCCGAATCGTACCAGATTGAACAGCTGGTTACATCCGTTTCCGGATTGCTCCGTAAAGGCCGTGGGTGTTAGCCGTGTCCTAGGATACCGAAATTAGTAGGTATGGGTCCTAGGAATACCACATTGGGGGGGACCAGTAGGTGGAATAAGTGAGACAAGTCTGCCTCACTGATGAGAAATAGGAGGAAAGAGGGCAGAGTTTGAGTCATATAGACTTTGACTTCATGTCTGGTGTCAGATGATAGTCCGATCAGCAGGAGATCGAAAGGAGATCCGGAGGGGCAGCGTGACCCTCCAATTCTCCTCAAGTTTCACCTGGGGCTTCCGTGTTGGCAAGTTGTTACCCTACCATAAATTTCATATAGCCTGATTTCAAGGGCCCGATACCTATGGCCCTGTCTTCCCACCCTTGCTTTTGGCTATAATACATTTTTAAAAGAATCTGTTGATCGCGTGATTCTCCTCCTCTGATCCCGTGACACAGTTTACAATCCATTCACTACCCCACCTCCTGGCATCCTCGACCACCCAGACAATTATCTTGCCTTTCTGACCTACAATCCTTGAGGATAGATGTGATCGATTATTACATAATATACTTCCCAGTAAATGAGTAGTGATGGCAAGCACGATTGACATGACCCAGATTGCAGTACCCCTACTAACAAACGCTTCACCACCCTCCCATTGTTTGTTTACTACACGGCCAGTCATTCCTTGCACACGGAATGAGCATGCTGTTCGTACCACCCCTCAACCCTGCACCCCATTTCAATAATATCCACCCGTACTGTGCCCTTCTTTTCAAGGCCGGTTGCGTCTTGGAGTCGGGCATGGCTGAGAGACTCTTTACCGAGGTGTGGGAACCACTGTTATGGCGGTCTCCTGAAGGTTCTGGATACATCGCAACCAAACCAGGTGTCACTACCCCCCTCTGATCACCCCCTACCCCTTGTTTGAAGAAACTTTCAGCCCGGAATCTTAGGTATCTATCCAAACGCCGGGTCAAGAGAACGATGGGGTCCGTGAACAGGTTCGAATTTCTCTCGCAAAGTACCGGTGGATATCATAAGAAAAGGAGGGGGTCCTTGTGTCCCCCATCAGTGGGTCACATGGGCAGTATAAATAACTAGCATGGCAGCAGCACGTAACCTACTTTTTGAGGGTGGGGGTTAAAGGAGTACCCATCTAAATTAGTAAACATACCGGGTCATTACCCAGTCTTTCTGTCATTCTCAACGAGAAGAGGAGGGGGGTGGTGCTCTGGAATGCTAGTGCCATGCCGAGACCGTGACTGGCAAGAACTGGTCACGATGCCACTCCTCCTGTCCCCTACTTCTTCCTCCCCGTATCCGCTTCTCCTTCGCTGTTCTCCCTCCCATCACCCCGCGTTGCTGTGACCACCCTCTGTTGCTCTCTGAACCTTGACCTTGCTACTATCTCGCTCAGTGTACATCTGCATTTTGATATAGTTTGTCGATAGAACCCTTGCACAGCTAGCTCCTCTAGGAAAGTTCGAATCTTGTGCATAAGTGTTCCGTCGTCGTCTTCCCCCCTAAGCACGAACTCACGTCGTCGAAGTTGTATCCCATGGTGGAATCTGTCGATCTCTGGTTGGAGAATCATCTTGCCTTCGGCGATGGTGAGGTGGCCATTTGTTTGATTCAATGCTTCTGATCCGCGCTTGGCAGATTCGTTTGGTCTTTTCGACGCAGTATCTGATGACAACAATGCAACACGAATGCCGAACGCGAAGCAGTTCGATGATATCTTCAACATGCCCATTGGTCAGAACAAGAACGGCGATGAGGATTTGTTTCCTGAATCTCTCACCTTCGACGAGGAAGGCAAAGAACTCCTCGAGGTAGAGTACCAAGCCACTCCTTTGTTTTCTGAGTGGACTAATAGGTTCGTCGCTTTCGGCAGATTCCTTTAGATCTCGAGAGCTGGGGTTCTTCAAGCGGCTCGTCTGTCAACACAACTCTTGCGCAACTTCCTCGAAACATTGAGGAGGAGCAAATGAAGCTTTTGAACCAGAGCAGTGTCGCAGCCGCAATGTCGTCAACAAGGGCCCCCCGTCCAGAAGAATTCATGGAATTTCGAACCCCAAGCCTGATGCCCAAAGAATTTATGCGAGCTTACCCTTGCATGCCTCCTAAAATGGAAGAGAAGGTCTTCCAGAGCACTATGGCGCAGCAGCAGCCAACATATGGATTCGTCAAACACGAGCCCGTCCTTCAGCAGCAGTGTGACTTTGGAACTCAGAGCAAAAACTTTTTTGCGATGCAGAGTGCCCTCAGTGCGCCTCAGTTCTCATCGCCATGGACGGCCCCCTCGGTTGATCGTCACGTGGTCGATTACCAAGTTTATCCGTCGAACCGTCGGTCTGGGAGGCAGGTTGAAGAGTTTCTGTTCCCGAGTCAGCAGGGCGGAAATCTCGATGTCGGAAGTAAGAGAGGGTTGTTGAACAGCTCACCGATGAAAGAGGATTCCTCCAAGAGAGCCAAGACTGTCAAGGAAGATTCCAGCCCCGTCAAGTCTGTGAACAAAGCGTTGGATGGAAGTGACAACAAAGATAACAATGCGAGTTCTCAGCAGATTTTGCTCCCAGTATGCAAATTCTTGAGCAAGCAGACCGGTGCGGCTTGCCGTGGAAAGCTTAACGTGGTGTCGCACAAGCGAGGACATCTTGCTTGTGCTTGCTCTTCGAGGCATCAGTGGGTCTGGTGCCCTCTTTGCTGCAACTGCCGTGATGGCGAGACTGGGGACAAGAATGTGAGAGGATGCACTATCCCGACACACTGGTTTGAGAGAGATGCTTTCGACACGGGGAACAGGAACCACATGAATGTACATAAGTCGAAATAGATGTGATTAGTGTAAAATACGAGCTCAAAGGTTGAAGATTAACGCTTAGTTTGCAATTCATTACTTGCAAATAAACATCAAGTTCTCCAAGACTATCAGAACTCTAATCTTTCGACTCCATGCCCGCGAATACTTGGTTGAGCTGATTGTGTTCAGATCATATCAGATATTCTGATCTCTCACTCGCAGAGTTACCTGTTGGGTAACGCGAATAAAAGTTGTTCTCTTCGACATCTCCTTGAGATACGCGGCTCCCACCTGCACAACCAAGCTATCATCTCTGTGGGATATTCGGACTCCACCATTGCATCAAGCTCATCGTTCTCTCCCAAGCTCATCGTTCTCTCCTCCCTCGCTCCCTCGCCTTCCTCACATAGGTACACGCCGAGCGCAGACCCCCGAGGAGGTCGAGGATGGTCTTTTCCACAGGGCCCCTGTAATCAACCTGCTCCTACCGTAAGAAGAGGAAGGGAAAGGTGCTCCTGACTGACCTCCACCGTCTTTCCTTCCGAGCTCCTGTACTCCGCGACTCCTCCTGCGTACTTCTTCATGGCGGTATCAGAAGACATGCCTGAAGACTCATGGATCAGGAGGAGCGCACAGGAGATCAAGGTTAGGAGGACCGTAGAACAATTTGCGCTTCTTTCCGTTCTTCTCGATCAGCTCCCCAGCACACTCGTCGTGCCCTGCAAGCATTCCGCCGAGCATCACAAAATCTGCTCCTCCTCCGAAAGCCTTGGCAACATCGCTGCGAATTGTGTCATCCTCTTCTTCTTCCTATATATTCTCACCAGGGCAGACACACCCTCCGTCGGAGATGATGTGGCCACCAAGACCATGCGCGGCATCGGCACACTCGATCACTTGGGGAAGAACCGGAAACAAGTCAACAGATGCCATCGCGCTCCTTCTCCTTTTCCTTCTCCTTCTCTTTCTCTTTCTCCTTCTCGTTGTCCATCTCCATCTCCTTGTCCTTCTCCTGCCTTCTCTGCTTCTTTTCTCTTTCAATGCCATGGCCATTTTTCCACGCCCCTCCTCTTTCCCCTCCATCTTTGTTGAGTACCAGCTGAGAGCTGGGGATATCCAACGCCAGTCTGCTTGCGGGTAGTGCAGACAGAGCCGGGACCGATGCCAACCTGAAATAAGTTGAGACAGCAGAAGATAAGGGAAAGTGAGGAAGAGCAGACGAAGGAAAAGAAGTCAGAGACTCAGGTAAGGCAACGAGGAGAGGACAGAGGAGGAAGGACGAGAGGCAATTGAGCATGCTTTGTACCTTGACGATGTCAGCACCACTGAGAATGAGCTCTTCTGTCATCTCCCCGGTGACGACATTCCCTGTCAGTCCTCAGCTACGAGTCTTCTTGAGCTGCACGAACCGGCGAGGATGATGTGGTTGGGAAACTGTTGCCGAACCTTACGGACATACCTGCCATCCTGTCAGGAGACGAGGCCGAGGGGGTCAAGGAGTTCAACACGTACTCGACAAACATCTCAGAGTATCCGTTTGCGACGTCAAGGCAGATCATGCGGATGGGGGTGGCGGCGAGCTGCAAAAGCAGTCACGTGTCAAGGGGGAATACAGTGTAGAGGGAAGGTGGGAGAGAAATACCACAGCACAGAGCCGCTCATAGTCGCTGTCGCTTGCCCCGCTGCTTGCCGCAACGAAGTTCATGCACTCGGGGTTGTTCTTGGCAAACTCTACCCACTGAGAGAAAAACGATCAGAACTGGCATGCTCATAGAGTCGTGCCTGCCTCCTCCACTGAGAAATGCTTGCTCATGGCCACGATGGTCCTGTGCTTTGCCATGACCTGCAATGTCATCAACATCCCGCCCTCCTCCTCCTCCTCCTCCTCCTCCCGTCACCTTCGCCATCTCAAAGGTTCCAGTCGTGTCCATGTTGGCGGCAATGATAGGAACTCCTTCCCATGTCTGCTTGCTGCGACGAGACACGTCTCAAGGTCGAACAGAGATTCAAGAGAAGGTTGTAGAGGAGGGAGAGAGGAGGGGGGAGAAAGAGGGGCAGGAGAGTACCTGTTTCTGAACGTGTACTTGCGATCAAGCGAGACCTCAGACCTGGAGCGAAGGGTCGAGCGCTTCGGGCGGATGAGCACATCCTGACAAGAGCGAAGAAAAAAAAAATCAAGAGGGTTCAACAAGCGCTCGACAGAAAGACATTCCAAGGTGCACGAAATGAACTAGAACCCTAAGTCTTGCATCTTCAGTAGGAGGTAGCGAAAAGAATCATGCATTGCTCAACGGATTCGGCTTTCCGCCGCTCCAAAAAAATGGTAAAGGAAGTACATGGGGAAATAGGATAGCTGCTCGCTAGGAAGGGAGCATGAAGCAAACAAACCGAGCAAGAGGTTGATGTGCATGATGAATTAGAAATAGCCCACCTTGAAGTCAAGCTTCAGCTCGTTCTCGATGTGCATGGCTTGTCAAAGTTACGAAACCTGAGGCAGGCATTTCATCACTTTCACACCCAGTCAAGGCGCAAAGATCTTGAAAAAGCACTAAGAGCGATGCAGATAAGGAGAGTTAAGTGTTTTTCTCTTCTAAAAGTCGTCCTCTCCTCTTTCCTGACTCTCCGCTTCCTCCTGCCTCCTCCTCCACACTCTCCCTGCTCTGCATCGGTAGTTCATATAAGCGACGCGTCAGGTCCGAAACTATTACTCAACTCAAGTCGGAATGTCGCGCTATTTTCGTATTGTGGACATTATTTCAATCTATTGCGCGACATTAGAAACCTGTCCCCGGAGCCCGGGGTTCCGGCAGGCCTGATGACTCATGAAGGAATCGAACCCGGACATAGAAGTATCCTACAGGATACATCTGACGCATAAGCAGTCGTCTCGTGCTCACTGTAGACCTACCTCCCCACATCCATTAGAGACCCCTAGGTGAAGGACATGACACCCTCTCTTCAATTACTACCCCTCTTGTAAAGGCAAATTCTCTGAATTCAGCAGGGTATATTGAGTACCCCCTGGGGACTGTAAATCAGCACACCCGTGGTTGAGTACCCCACCACCACCTCAAGGTTCATCCTACCGCCGCGTCATGGAGGGAGCGGTGCTAGCGGCGGTGGGGCAAGGAGATGTTGAGAGCCTTAGCTTCGCCAATGCTCAAGGGTTCGACCACCAAGCTCTCATTGGTGTTCTCAAGTCCCTCTTGGCCGACGGCTATGTCCAGGCAAGCACTCCATGCTCGCAAACAGCTGTTGAATGCTCGCAAGTCTCGTTAAGTTTTTGAATGGTGACGCTCGTTATGTTTCTGCTGCTTTTGTGGACTTAGTCTATGTCTTTGCCCTCACTCATGACTGTCTGTTTGAGGCTGTTGCCATTTTGTATGAACTCAATGAGCACGGGTTGATGTTTTCAAGGTGAACAATCACTGAAACTCAATGATTACAACATTTCATTACTGACTGTGCTCGTGTATTTGCTTGTCCATCATGTGGTGGTGGTCATCCCCTGACTCTCAAAGACAGATGGAAGCAGTGGATCACGAGGGCTGGAAGCTGACTGAGGAGGGAGAAGCATGCGTCAGCAAAGGCTCTCCTGAAGCACAAGTCTTCGCTCTGGTAATGCTCGCCTATTTTAGACATTTCACTTGATCTGCGGGATGATTCATAATGGTGAACAATCACTGAAAATTCATGACGAAAGTTTTTTGCATTGATTGCACTTGACCGCACCAAACTCTCTCAAATCACATTCTTGGGCAAGCGTGTTGGCATACCTCACGTTCCTGACAGGTGAAACAAGAAGGGTCGGACAAGGATGAGATCGAAAAGCTTGCTGGAGCCTTAGCAAAGGTCGGCTTGTCCCAGTGCATGCAATCAAAGTGGCTGCGTGTGGACAAGGCTCAGGTCTGAGCGATTACGCTCGTAGACGTTGCTCGTAGACGTTGCGCTTACATTTGTACAGGGTGGCAAGATTTTCAAGGAAACAGATAAGATTGAAGATTTGGTGCAGAAGCAGCTCAGCGACGTCAAGAAGTAAGGACTTTCCCGTGGAATTTCAGTTGGATTCTCATTCGTTGCCAGTGGTGTCTTCCCTCCAAAGGCTGACCTGGACAAACTAAAGAAGAGAAAGGTACATACCAAGTACATCGTTCTTCGGACTAAGTGGGTTGCTCTCAGTTGATTACTGCTGCAAACTACAAGACGTACAACATCAAGAAGGGCCCTGACTATGCTCCCGTGCGAACAAAAGCAGCTGCTGACATCACAGCTGAGATGATCGCCGACGGAAGGTAGTTTCTTATTTGTGCTTGTGTCGCGTTGTTGATGAGTTGATTGCAGCTGGAAGACTCAGAAGTTTAAGCCGTATAATTTTGATGCTTTGGGCCAAGATGCATGTGCTGGACGTTTGCACCCGCTGCTCAAGGTGAAATTTCATGTTCCATCCTCTCAACTCCTGACCCGCTTCAGGTTCGTGCGCAATTCCGTGAGATCTTCTTGGAAATGGGGTTTGAAGAAATGCCGACGAATCGGTGACAGCAAATCGACATCACCATCAAATCTGAAGTGATACCAGCTTTGTCGAGACATCCTTCTGGAACTTCGATGCTCTCTTTCAGCCGCAGGCCCATCCAGCTCGCGACATGCAGGTTCGACATCGGCACAAATATTCAGGGACACTTGTGAGTGAGATGACTTGCAGGACACTTTCTTCATCAAGGACCCATCTACTACTCTCCGCATTCCTCAGGTCAGATGAGAATCGGCCCAGCACGTGTGCTCAAGCCGTGAACAGGAGTACATGGAGAAGGTCAAATCCACACATGAGAAAGGAGACTGTGTCACTGGAGGTCCGCAAGATCCTCTGGCCACTCCCATCGGCTCTCTGGGTTACAGAAACACCTGGAACATTGTCGAAGCGGAAAAAAATCTTCTTAGAACTCATACCACCGCCATCTCGGCTCAGATGTTGTACAAATTAGCTCAAATGTGAGCTGCAGGTGTGTTTTGAGGAGCTAGAAGCTGACGATACTTTAGGGATAAATTCGAACCCAAGAAATTCTTCTCTATTGATCGCGTGTTTCGCAATGAGACTCTGGATGCGACACATTTAGCAGAGTTCCACCAGATCGAAGGGCTCGTGGTTGATCGAAACCTTGTAAGTGCTCTGGTTGCCTTCTTTCGTAAGATTGAGTTACTGGTTGTAGGCGCTCGGAGATCTCATGGGAATGATCCAGGCTTTCTTTGAAAAGGTGAGACTCTCTCAGCTCCATGCGCATCAATCGTCTGGGGCTCCTCCTCTCGCTGCTGCCGCTGACTCGCCCTCAGCTCGGACTAAAGGACATTCGCTTCAAGCCAACATACAACCCTTACACTGAGCCCTCCATGGAGATCTTCCACTGGCATGAAGGTGAGCGGGAGATACCTTGACAAGAGTATTGCTTGCGACGGAGGGATGATGTTTGACGAACGATGCCGATTTCTATGACGAAAAAACTTGATGGGCACCGCAGCCCATTGACCTCTTTGCTCTCTTTACGATTCTGCGATTCATCCATGTGATCACGCTGAACCACCTGGCAGGTCTCAACAAGTACGTGGAAGTTGGAAACTCTGGCATGTTCCGCCCGGAAATGCTCCGACCGATGGGCTTCCCCGAAGACGTGAGAGCATGCGAGATGAGAGATTAGGGCGTGAAGTGACGCTGAGAAGGTGACGTGCATCGCATGGGGACTGTCGCTCGAACGCCCTACAATGATTCTTTACAAGATCGACAACATCCGAGATCTCTTCGGACACAAGGTGAGCATTGGAGACTTGATTTTATGGACGAGCACGGGAATGATGGTGAGCCAGGTTGATCTCCATATGATCAAAACGAATCCTATCTGCCGATTGGTGAAATAAACAAAATCAAAAGATGATCTCTCTCTTGCAATTCCGTCTTTGTTTTAATACATTACAGAATCTTGTAGAACAACGATGTCGTTGTCTATCAGTTTCCAGAGGCGGCGGTGACTGCCTTGTAAATCTGTACCCTGCCAAGAGATTCATTGCATGGAAGAGCCTTGACAAGACTTACAGAGCGATGGGAATGCCAAACTGAGCGGTCAAAAGCACCATAATCTGTGCGTATGCTCAGTCATCCCGCACACAAGATGAGCATTGAGAGGTCGCCCAATTCACCTGTGCTGGCGTCGCTTTGAGCCTTGGCTGGCCATCCTCTCCCACCACGCGGGTGTCAGCAGTGAGCTCTTGAGATCAAATGTGAGAGGGTGGCACGCAAAATTTTACAGCTCAACCTCTTGCAATGCCGTCGAAGAGACCCTTGAAGCCGGTGGTTCTCTTGCCCTGCCCGTCCTCTTGCATGCTCAGCGCACAGACTCCTGCTTTCGCTCTGCCACATGCAGCGGGAAGAGAATCACTTCCACGAAGCTGGGGAGAGGAAGAGGAGAGGAGGAAGGAGGAGGCTGGAGCTACGGCCAAGGCCAGCAGCAGCAAGGCGCAGAACCGCTGCATAGCGCGTTATAAGTAGCCGTTACATTGGCACATTTCTGTAACGTCTGTCACAAATCTAGGTGACACCCAACAGTTACGTCTCGTTTGTCTCAGTTACATTTCGGTTACATTTTGATCTGAGGGGAGCTCACCAATTGACCAAGGCATCGAAAATGCCCACCACCTTGAGGAAGGGCTTTTTGAGAGGGAAATGGGAGGGAAAGAGGGAGGGAACGGGAGGGAGAGAAAGAGGGAGACAGGGAGAAGGGAGACAGGGAAGGAAGGAATATTGTGCAAGTGGGGAAGGGAAAGGAGGGTACGGTGTGGTGACAGTGACACTAATTATTCATCCTGGAACAGAACATGCGAATGATCTGACAGGATCCCCGAGAAGCATGGTGGACTTGGAGCAGAAGAGGGTGCTGAAGGATTTCTTGAGGAAGGGTGAGACTGTGGAGACAGTAGAGAACCTTGTGCTGCAAGGAAGACACTTGAGGCTCAAGAACCTGACAGTGCTGGCGCATTGTGAGAGACTGAGAAAACTCGATTGCTCGAGGAACTCGATAGAAAGTTTGGCAGGGGGCGAGAGTCTGTGTAGGCTCGAGAAACTGAACCTCTCCGACAACAAGATCTCAGACCTGTCGGAGATTCTGCACCTTCAGTCGCTCTTCCAGCTGTTCGAGGTGAGACCTGTCTGCATGAGCGGGATGTTGTCCTTACCGAAGGTAGCTGGACCTGAGGTGGAACCCCATCACAAAGCAGGAGAGCTACAGGCTCTTTGCAGTCAAGTACCTCCCTCGGCTCAGACGGCTCGATGGAGTTGAGATCTCCGCTTCTGAGAGGATTCGAGCTGAAAGACTCTTTGCGAATCTGGACTGCAGCAGGTGTGTACAAGTAGAGGACGCTCCCGATGGTCACAAGCGCGCAGCAGCTCAGATGCAGGTAGCTCGCATGTCGTGTCCGGGGAGGAGGAGGACAGCGATGAAGAACTCGCATCCAGCCGCGGGCGCGAGGAGGCAGGTAAGATCTACCGGACGCTCACCCGCCTTTCTTTCATACTCCAACCTCTCCTGCAGGTGCACAGAGGCGCGCTCCTCCCTTCTCGCGTGAAGACGAAGAGACGGGCCATAGAAATGTGTGGAACAGACTCAAACTGGAGCAGCAGGGAGCCGCTGGCTTCAACGTGCAGTGGAGCAGGAGCCTGGAGGCCGTTCTTGCAGGCGATTTCAGCGGGAACGAGGGCGAGGAGATAGCCGGTATGCTCGGCTGCAAGTTTGAAGTCCAAGTGATCCCAAGTGAAGCAGAGCCCTCCGGGAGAGTCAAGAAGATGTCAGAGGGGAGGAAGCACGAGGAGGATGAGGAAGCGGGGGGACGTGGGATGAAGGAAGAATCTACAGATGAGATGGTTGTAGAGGGGCTGCGAGACCTAGTCCGTCAAGTTCTGAGGGAGAGGGAGAAGGGAACGAAAGAAGAGAACGAGATGTGGCGAAGCATACAAGATAAGGTGTACATGCTCAGCCCCCTTCACCAAACTGACCTCACAAATATTAAGGTACAAGCAATCCTATACATGGCTCAGTCCAGCCGTGGCAGTCAGGCTCCATCGACCCACAATGATCATCCTGCTGATAGGATAGACGGCTCCAGCATTGATCAGGTTATACATCCTGACCCTCCTGGCAAGGGCTAACAACGCTGGCAAGGCTTACAAGCGCGAACTGAGTGCCCTTGTCGATGCCCAGAATCAACGAGTTGAGAGTTTAGAGCAAACGAGAAGAAGTCTTGAGCAGGAGCTCAAAGCCCTCCGCGATCAAAACACGCTCTACCACCAGCAAGTGAGAGACTGCACTAGAGGTCGAGAGTGCGACTAAGGGAGCTGGCAGGTCCTAAAGGCAGAAGCAAAAGTCTCCATGGTCCAGGACAAACTTGACGCCATGCAGGCTCATGAAACTGCCGGGAGACCGTCGACATCCACCGACGTTGAGGGGCAGCAAGAGATGCTTCTGCGTCAGCGAGAGCTTGTCCGCATGCTCCAACAGTCGCACGAGGTGAGGCAAGTCGACGTAGAGCGACGGTGACTTGCTGTGCAGGAGCTTATCCGTGACAATGCTTGGTTCAAACAAGAGCTGGAGAAGGAGAGAGCAGGGCGAGCAGCCGACGTCCTCGTCTTCGAACGGAACTATCAGGAACTCCGCTCGCTTGTCAAGTTATCGGAGGCACAAGCTGTCAAAGGTCATCAGGGAGACGGACAAACGAGTTGAAAGAAGAGAAGAGACATGAGCACCGGGCATCGCTCTTCACGTAGCAAAGATGGACAACACAGCGATAGTGAAGAAAGAGACGCCAACAATGAGTAAGAGCGACAGGCTGTCAAGGATGTTATACTAAGACAAATAAACCCTTTCACCCACGAGAAGCGGATGAGGAATTCAGCAAGGAACAGCAGGATCTGCCAACAGGCTCAGAGAGGAGCTTCATCGTCTCTCGACCTACTTTCACAAGGAAGAAGCCCACAACTGAAGCTAGTGCTGCAGTGATCCAGAGCTCGATGCTGGTAGTCTGCCATGATGGCGTCACCAATCTTCTGTAGCAGAGGTGGAGCTTACCGAAGGATCACGCACCCACTTCTGCAGTTGATTGCGAGAGAAGCCCCAACCGAATCTGCATGGAAGGAATCATCAACGGTGCTCGAGGCTCCTTGCATGCCTGCTCAGCTGCCTCATGTCGTCCTTGGAATCAACTGACGTGACCTCCCCAGTCTTCTGCCCCTTCAAGTTCTGGAAAAAAGGTCAGAATGACGCAACAGCAAGCTAAAGGTATACGAGCATGTCCAAAATCTCTTTCACGGCCCTGCGGACCCTTTGGAATCGATCCCGCAAGTTCAAGACTGCACACAAAGTTAGAGCAGCCTGTCCCGTCATTGACTGCTGAGCTACCATCATCTTGGTTGGGCTTGAGATCCGATATCCAAACATTGGGATCCTGAACTCTGAATATCTGCAGCTAACGTCAGTAGTCTATCCCAGCAAGCCCACAGCCTCATCGCACCCTCAGCGACTCATCCTCCGGCGATCGAGCGGACAAGACCTACATGTCCAACGGGTGAGACAGGCAGGTTGCTTTCAGTCGCTTGTCCTCATGGGCAGTCTCGCTGACCTGCTGACGACCCAGCCGAGGTTTCCTTATGATTGGTGCCATACACGGCCATCCCCATACGTGTGGTGTGGGACCCACAAAAGCCCTGCAATGAAAGTTGATACTCGAGGCCTTGATTCAAGCGCAGCCTATAGATTTATCCGTGTTCGAGCTCCAAGAATCTAAGAGCACCAGGAATGTTCCTTTACCTGCAGGAGCAAACGATCTAGAGCCTCTCCTCTCCCTCTCCCCATCTCCTCGTTCTCCTCGCCTAAGGTCCTCTGAGTACTCGCTCGGTCTCTTCTTTGCTGACCACCCTCCTCCCCTCTGTCCGTCTCCACTTACCTTGCCTCCCGCGCGGCCTCGCAAAGGACCAGCATTGCGTCCGGGGTCTTAATTCCTTCTTAATTTTCACTTTGAGTTTACAAAAAAAGATTTAGGGAATTAATTTTTAAAGCAGTCAGACGGGGGTGGGGTTCAAAGCATGTGGGTGGGGTACGATTTCGAATGAAAAATGACCCTTGGAGTCCACGTCGTACCCCTACCTACGACTGACAACTACCCCCTGCTCCACAAGCTCGGCTCTACCCACCTGGTCGTATGCAGACCACCCACGATATGCCTCTTCCACCACCCCACCGTACTCAGAAATTTTGCACTGGTACCCAATCACCGATTGTACCCCCATAATAGACTGACAAAAAGGGGTACTGATACCACCCCACCCGTCAAATGTAGATGACCTCCCTATCGGATATGGCGGAGCCGAAGGCGGCAGGTATGACGGAATGGGAGGGGAGAGAAGGAGGAAGGAGGAAGGAGGAAGGAAGCAGAGGTATAGAGAAGAACGAAAGGAACCAGGTTAATGGATGCAGGAAAGCAGATCAGCGAATCTGTGAGGTCGAAACTGAAGAGATTTGAAAGAAGGCTCGATTGGTTTGGAGTAGTGAAGGGAAAGGGAGTGAGAGGGAAGAGGAAACATGATGATAGGAGGGGATTTTGATTTCCCCCAAGATAAAAGCTAAGTTTGGCATCTTTGAATGGTATCATGGAAATGCAACCGTCTAGGATTCATCAGTACAGTTGCACCTAAAGTTAATTTTTTGGATGTGGCAAAGAAGGGGAAAGAAGAAAACTGAGATGTTTCACACTGCATTGTTGAATCCACGATCGCATGGTTGCACTTTCATGCTCTTCTCTCATCCCAAGATTTTTGTTTGTTTTCAGAGTTCTTTCTTCGCTCTAACTATTTCTTACAGCGCTCATGCGGGGGTGGTTGGAAAAGCAACATCATCATGTTCTGAAATCCTTTGAGAGGAGATGGTTCGAGCTCTATGGTTGTGAGCTCAGGTTGGATGTTTTTGTTAAACATGTGATTTTGAGTACCCCCACTTGTTCTCACCTGTGTCCAGATACTTCGAAAAAGACAGAAGCGATGTTGCTTGTCGCGTTATTAATGTGAAAGGCAACAAATTCCAGGATGGGAGGGTATGTATTTGTGTACCAGACTAAGTTCTTGAACTCATTGATTTTCTGAAGAAAACTGCCAAACGACTGGAGTTTGTCATCGAAACGCCTAATGATACTTTGGCGAAATCATACAAGTTTGCTTGTGACAAAGAAGAGGAGTACAACCAGTAAGAACTCATCATGGAGATACTCGTCTTACTCTTTCTAGGTGGAAAGCTGCTCTTGCTCAAGCTGCCGTCTTTGATCGCGCGGTTGCAATCGCCTTTTCCCTTAGAACCCTTCCGTGTATCAACGTTGATATGATGTAGAGTTTTCCGTGATTCAATTTCCTCATTGTCCAAGTGCGAATCCTGAGAGTGTGTCATCAGTGACCAAAATCATTCCTTGACGCAGACAGCAAACCTTTCATGACAGCCCATGTGATGGTTTGGGGTCTTGTGTTGACTTTTCTTCCAGACTGTCGCCATCGCTCCGCAGAGGCCGAACATCGTGGCTCTTGTAAACGGAAAGAGTGGAGGCAAACAGGGTGAGTTCGAGTTAACTCTCTAGCCGAGGAGACTCACCCGTAGAATAGGAACGAAACTCATTCAGAAGATCAAAAAACATCTCGGGGATGCGAATGTGGTGGACATCATGTCCCTATCAGATGCCGGAAAGGGAATCAAAGGACCCCACGGGGCTCTTGCAAGTGCATGCATGAATGCGGTGCGAAGAGGAGCTCATTTCAGTGCAGTGCATGCCAACGACGGCCCCAATACTCGATTTCTTGTCTGCGGAGGAGACGGAACTGTGGGCTGGACTCTTCAGGTGGGCTGATATCGATATGATATCGACTTAATCACTCACGCAATCTCGTCGAGCAGGACATGGAAAAGTTGATTCAGTCTGGAGGGATCAATGGTATGCTGTTACTGCGTAATGTGGGAGTTTTCACCCTGGCTTTCAGCTGATATTCCGATCGCCGTCCTCCCTCTTGGCACAGGCAACGACATGGCAAGAACGCTGCGGTGAGATGGGTTTGGTCGAAAAGGCAAGGAGCTGATCGTGATGAAAGATGTGGTGGAGGCTACAGTGGAGAGCAGTTGCTGCCGATTCTCAAGAAAGCAGCAGTGGGAGAGAGGAAGAGGTGGGTAGAGTTTCAAAGAGGTGGTCCTCGCTCGAGGAGCATTCTAAGTGATTGCCTTAGGCTGGATCGATGGAAAGTTCGTGTTACTGCCGAACAAGGCGGTCAAGAGCCTTTCGTCAAGGAGTTTCTCATGTGCAACTACTTCTCCATAGGATGGGATGCAGTGGTGAGGAAAGGATATTCAAGACAACGACAGTGAGGATGTGCTGTAGGTTGCCCGTGGCTTTCACGTAAAGCGTGAGCTGAGCCCAAACCTATTCAAGAACCGAATCATTAATAAGCTATGGTAACACTATTAGAGCGTGGGGAGAAGACTCTGAAGGTTCTATGTAAGGTATCTCTACTTCAGCTTCGGAAACTTGGTTGGCAACTTCGATGCTTCTAAGGGAGTTGAAGTGAGATTTGATTTCCTCTGACTGTTTCCATCTTCTTGCCATTCTTCCTCCTCTCCACTAGTTCCTCGTGCTTCTCTCTCTCTACCTCTACCTCTACCTCTACCTCTACCTCTACCTCACCTCTACCTCTACCTCTCTAACTCTCTCTCTGCTTTCCAACCATTATCTCGCTCAAATGTGACATCGGCATTGATGATTTTCTAGCTTGAAGTCGATGGAAAGTCTGTGCAGATTCCAAAAGGCATCAAGAGCGTGGCTGTCATCAACATCCCGTCCTTCAGTGGTGGAGCCGACCTGTGGGGAAAATCTTCATCAGTAATTGGATCACTTTCTAACTGGCAAATATTATCTAATAGTAATGTAGGGCAATTTCCAAAAGCCGCAGACAGACGACGGTCTTCTGGTGAGAGGCGGAGACAGATTTATCTTGTTTGATCCAAAAAGTAGGAGATCGTCGGCACTTACAACCCTCTTCATCTCGGCATGGTGATCGTTAAGATACGAACGGCAGTCAGGTCAGAGACAGACGAGCCGTGTTGGTCGTTGTGAGCTGATGTTGCTACTGGTGCGGCACAGGATAGCGCAGGGCAAGAGAGTAACAGTGAAGACCAAGACGTTTGCCGAAGGAGGACCGAAGCCCGGCAAAGGCACCTGCATGCAGGTCAGTCTCGCCCGCGAAGGAGTAGGTTGAGAGTCTGTTGGCAGGTGGACGGAGAGCCTTACTTCCTCGACCACAAGGTGACGGGTGGAGGGTCGACTGAGGCGCTGACGCAGTGGCAGGGTTTCCACGAAGACGTGCATTACAAGCCTGAAAAGAACCTTCGGGTATGCGAGAGGGCTGATTGCGTCCTTGTGATGTTGGGGCAGGATGGAAACGTTGACGTAAAGGTGGAGATCTCTCACCATGCAGTAGCTACGTTGGTTGAGAGCCCTGACGTATGTTGCTGTGCGATCAAGATGGAACGTGACGGGTGCGCAGGGAGGAGGTTGTTGCGTCGCTCCCAAGGTCGACTAGGACATGGAGGAGCTTTGATGCACTCTAAACCATCTTTAAATGTGTCCTCGCACACTCCAAGCTCCCATGATGAAATGGATGCCTTGGCACAACAGTTAACGAAGGAAAGGATTTTCCCTTCCGTGGATTATGTGCAGATGTACAGACAGAAATACAGACAAAGAAATAAAACGAATCAAATGAGAAAGAGTTGACGCAGAAGAGTGAAATTTCTCATGGAAAGGGCCTATCAGCTTTCCGCCTTCGTTCAATTCCTCTATGCTTTCTCCTCCGACGTCGATGAAAGCTGCTGGCAGGTCATTCCCCTCGGACTCGGATGCGACCATCTCACTCTCCTACCTCACACGGCTGTACACAAGAGCCCATTCATTACATACCCAAATGCCTCTCCGTTATTCTCCCTTCTCTCTCTCTCTCTCTCTCTCTCTCTCTCTCTCTCTCTCTACATGCGTCTCCTCTTCACCTCACTGCCCTCTCTTTCCGCCTGCTGCTTCCCTTGTCCCTGCTCTGCTCCTGACGCCTCCCCCTCCTCCGGCCTGCGCTTCTGATGTGCCCGCTCTGTCCTGCTGCTTGACGTCCGTACCCTCCCTTGCAATGTCATCACGTTGCGGAGCAGTGAGCAGCAGTCCTCTGCTGCTGATGATGATGATGATTGACGTCGCGGTCGCTCCTCCATCCTGTCGAGGTACGCGCGCTGCTGCGGGCTGAGAGTGAAGGCGGGGCGATGTGCTGGGGGATAAGAGAAGGAGAAGCTGGTGATGGTGATGGTGAAGGAGGAGGAGGCGGACATGGCAGTAGAGGAGAAGGACGTGTGTCAAGGAAGGCTGGTTCAGTTGGAGGGACACAGGGAGCAGAGGAGGGAAAAAGCCGCGAGGTAACGTGACCGGGAGGGAGGTAACATGACCCTTGCGTCGATTCGCGATGGAGGTACCGTGATGGCCTCTTCGATCAGTCATCGCTGACTTTTGACTCTCATCATGCAAAAAAAAGAATTACGGAGGTGAAGGAGTCGCTCAGGCAGCATTGAGAGCCCCAGGATGTAACTGCAGATCTGGTGCTTAGGATTATTCAGAATCAGACTTGACTGAAACTCATTGACAGCTCCATCAAGCCTCTGTGCGCTTAGACACGAGACCGTAGTGAAGATCAACCCCGATCGTCCCTACGACTAGACAACGAAGAAGACCCTTGTGCATCCCCTCGGGGTACTTGAGAGGCTTGAGAAACGGTTGCTCGACTTCTGCTTACCTCGTATCGACAAGGAACACACGGTCAGTTCTTTGCTTGGGCCATATGAACATCTGAACAGCAACTACTCTCAGGCTCCATGGAGGCCATCGCTTCAAGGCAGCACAGTCCTTTCCCTGGTTATGCATGCAGAAAGCCATACTGGCATGTGCTGTTGAGCTATATGAAGCTAGCTACAAACGTCAACAGAGAATGGAAGGTGTGTTCCAAATTCATGAAAACATTCAATGCAAGTGCAGTGATACAATCAGGTGCATACAACATCCCTAGAAGTGGCTGTACACAAGAGCCCATTCATTACATACCCAAATGCCCTCTCCGTTATTCTCCCTTCTCTTTCTCTCTCCCTCTCTACATGCATCTCCTCTTCACCTCACTGCCCTCTCTTTCCGCCTGCTTCTTCCCTTGTCCCTCCTCTGCTCCTGACGCCTCCCCCTCCTCCGGCCTGCGCTTCTGATGTGCCCGCTCTGTCCTGCTGCTTGACGTCCGTACCCTCCCTTGCAATGTCATCACGTTGCGGAGCAGTGAGCAGCAGTCCTCTGCTGCTGATGATGATGATGATTGACGTCGCGGTCGCTCCTCCATCCTGTCGAGGTACGCGCGCTGCTGCGGGCTGAGAGTGAAGGCGGGGCGATGTGCTGGGGGATAAGAGAAGGAGAAGCTGGTGATGGTGATGGTGAAGGAGGAGGAGGCGGACATGGCAGTAGAGGAGAAGGACGTGTGTCAAGGAAGGCTGGTTCGGTTGGAGGGACACAGGGAGCAGAGGAGGGAAAAAGCCGCGAGGTAACGTGACCGGGAGGGAGGTAACATGACCCTTGCGTCGATTCGCGATGGAGGTACCGTGATGGCCTCTTCGATCAGTCATCGCTGACTTTTGACTCTCATCATGCTAAAAAAAGAATTACGGAGGTGAAGGAGTCGCTCAGGCAGCATTGAGAGCCCCAGGATGTAACTGCAGATCTGGTGCAAAGGATTATTCAGAATCAGACTTGACTGCAACGCATTGACAGCTCCATCAAGCCTCTGTGCGCCTAGACACGAGACCGTAGTGAAGATCAACCCCGATCGTCCCTACGACTAGACAACGAAGAAGACCCTTGTGCATCCCCTCAGGGTACTTGAGAGGCTTGAGAAACGGTTGCTCGACTTCTGCTTACCTCGTATCGACAAGGAACACACGGTCAGTTCTTTGCTTGGGCCATATGAACATCTGAACAGCAACTATCAATCACAGAAGCTTTCTACCATCCCTCTCAAATCCCATCAGGCTCCATGGAGGCCATCGCTTCAAGGCAGCGCAGTCCTTTCCCTGGTTATGCATGCAGAAAGCCATACAGGCAGCCTTACACAAGAGCCCATTCATTACATACCCAAATGCCCTCTCCGTTATTCTCCCTTCTCTCTCTCTCTCTACATGCGTCTCCTCTTCACCTCACTGCCCTCTCTTTCCGCCTGCTGCTTCCCTTGTCCCTCCTCTGCTCCTGACGCCTCCCCCTCCTCCGGCCTGCGCTTCTGATGTGCCCGCTCTGTCCTGCTGCTTGACGTCCGTACCCTCCCTTGCAATGTCATCACGTTGCGGAGCAGTGAGCAGCAGTCCTCTGCTGCTGATGATGATGATTGACGTCGCGGTCGCTCCTCCATCCTGTCGAGGTACGCGCGCTGCTGCGGGCTGAGAGTGAAGGCGGGGCGATGTGCTGGGGGATAAGAGAAGGAGAAGCTGGTGATGGTGATGGTGAAGGAGGAGGAGGCGGACATGGCAGTAGAGGAGAAGGACGTGTGTCAAGGCTGGTTCGGTTGGAGGGATAGAGGGCTGAGGAAGGAAAAAGCCGCGAGGTAACGTGACCGGGAGGGAGGTAACATGACCCTTGCGTCGATTCGCGATGGAGGTACCGTGATCGGGTCATCGCCTCTCATCACGCCTCTCCGTCAAGCCTTTTAGAAGGAGAAGCTGACAGTGATGGTGATGGTGAAGGACAGAGGACATGGGCCGAAAGAAGTAGTGACTTTACTAAGTTACTCTTCAATGCCAGGGTATGCCGCAGTGCTCGGGCTACTGCCGTAGCGGCCCGGTGCCGGGCACGGTAAAAGTTCACCCGGGTTCTCAGTCTCAGCGGCTCGCCACTGCGGCAGTGGCGTACGCGCTGGCAGGCTGATGATCATCGACTGAGTTTGTAAACTGAGAGTCCGGGGTGGCAACTAACTTGCTTTCAGAGAGAGGCTACTGAAGTAGATGTTTGTAGCCTGAGCGCCGCTCAGTGTCACTTCAGTGACAGTGACGGGCCGGCCCGGCCGACCGTTCCGAAGCCACTGTGACACCGTAAGTTACCCGGCGATTCATTGACTTGCTTTTCCAAAGCAGTACGGTACACTGCTGACTCAGGGCCCGGTGGTCCAAGACCCGTGACCGTCTCCGCGCCGTGCGACCGGGCGGCCCCACCGTCGAGGACTCCGGGAGTATCGAACCGAGTCCGTTACATTTGGAATGATTTTGAAACCGCCGCGGATGACACTGGCCCTATTCAGATGTTTCAGTGAGCTGTTAGCCCGTTTTAGTGAGTCGCTTTCAGTACCCTCCGGTCTGCCGCACCTCGCGGTTTGACCCGCGCCGCAAATAGAAGATGGCAGGCAGGTGACAACTCAAGGCCTAGTGGGCACGTTGATGATGGAGGAAGACGTTGAGGAAGGAAACTCAGGGGGTTATGGTTCTTTGTTTGACACAAGACTCCAAAGACATCATCATACGTATGAGCTCTTGGTCACGAGAAGAAAATCCTTCCCATCACGGAGATATGGCGCGGGTTTATCCATCGTCGTAGCGCTCACAGTCTTGGTGTCTTTGCTGACACAAACGAATCGAGACCCTTATGTCTATCGATCTCAATCACAAGAGTCTGTCAGCAACCTGCCAAACATTTCGCTCAATCAAAACCTCAGCACCCGCAGATTGATCAACGTCACGTCCCTGCAAAACAAGTCTGCGCTCAAGTAACTCATCGAAGATTGTCTGTGCAAGCTTCTCGTAACTCTCTGCTTTTAGGGACAGCAGTTGGGATGTCAATTGGGGCCTGAAAAATCCAGTCACAGGAGTCGATCGAGCGCAATGCGGCGACTCTGTGGGGTGGGGAAGGTGAGCGTTTGCCGTTCGTCGAAGTATGCTGACTAGGTTTGAAGTTGGGGGAGCACGGACAAGGAAGCTGTCAACAGGTTCCATGGGCAAGTCGGTCAAACTTATACCGTGGAATGTCCAGATGGCTGCGACAATGCCGGCCCGGTCTGGGGCTGCGGCACGTTCCTTGACGACAGCTCAATCTGCAAGGCAGCGATTCTAATGGGAATGGCTTCGAAAGACAAGAGCTCAGTGGTATCCTTTCAGTTAGTTGAGCCTCTGATGCAATATCCTGATTGCAAGAAGAATGGCATATCAACAGACAGTTGGATGTGGTATGAGTGGAAGAAAGCGAGCAAAGTTGATAAAGTCCAGAGCTACTGCCCTGCGGGATGGCTCAATACGCACACCATAGACCAACCATGCGAGGCTCTCCTAAGAAAGTATCGATGGGACTGTAAGATCAGCCATGACATTGAACATTGCTTTGGGGTGAGAGCATTTCAATTCGTCCAGGCATCGACTCCTCCCTCCGTAAATCCGCCTTCGGGACAATTCATCGGAACAGTGAAAGTAACTGTAACAGCTCCTGCTGGAGAAAGAATTCTTTGCACCACCGATGGAAGCGATCCCAGAATCTCGGATGCATTGTTTGACAACCTTGTTTCGGGACAACAAACATTTGAGCTGAAATCAGAGGGAAAGAACACTCTCAAGTGTCAAGCCATCGCCAGCGGATCTGCGGCAAGCATCATCATCGTTCGAGAGTATGAGGTCCTCACAAAGCTCCCTGCACCCTCGTTCGATCCAAATGGAGGGTCTTTTGTGGAAGAGGCTCTTGTCGTGATCTCTTGCAGTGTTGCAAATGTTGTGCTGAAGTACTACTTGGACGAGAACCAACCATCCATGGCAAAAGTGTATAATGGCCCCGTTCGAATCCAAACGACTGGTAGCAAAATATTTGCGTATGCAACTGGTCATCCAATTTTGAAAGATAGTGACATTTCAGCTTCCAATAGTTTCTTCATCCAAGCCAAATCGCCAGGTATAGCTTTGCCGGGCGCTATTTCAGTTGGATTTGCTATTGTAAACGTCACGGTTCAGCGTCCTGATGAGCAAGCTTTCTGCACGTCTGATGGAAGTACACCGACCCGATTATCGAATAGATGTGATCAACATGGAATCATGGTGATGAATAACCATGCTCGAGTCAAAGCTTTGGTTGTTGGCAACGATGTTATGCCATCGAATATTACTACTTCAGACTTGATAACGATCCGATCCTACGCTCCTGTGATTGAACCAGACGGAGGTAGATTTCAGGATATGGCCGAGGTTTCATTGGACTATCCAGCCCCTGGATTGTATAAGATATATTTCACTCTGAACGGAAGGGATCCTGACGCAAAATCATCAGAATATACCACAGCGATTTCAATCGTCGAAACGCGGACAATTGTCAAAGCATTTGCTATCTCAGGAGACTTGGAGCCTAGCTTAATTTCTGTGTCAGACCCATACATCATTCTTTCACTAAGCCCAGCCTTGCAGCCCCCAGCAGGGCAATACGTTGACCAAGTAACAGTGACCTTGATATGCACTGATCCAACAGCAAAAATTTTCTATACGCTGGACGGGAGGGATCCAAACACAAATTCAGATCAGTACAAATCTCCCATTGTGGTAAAAAATAATGGAACGTACTTGCGGGCAATCTCAAAAAGCCCTAAAAAAGATCCCAGCGAGATAGTACAAGCTGAATACTCAATCAAAACAGCGACACCTCAATTGACAGGAGCTGAGGGAGCTCACGAGACAGTAGCTGAAATCCATGCTACGTGCACAAGTCAGAATGCAAAACTGTATTATACCTTGGATGGAAGTATACCAAATCAATTTTCGCAGCGAGCACAAAACAACAAAATTCAAGTAAAAGCAACTGGATCTCAAGTCAAAGTAATAGCCATCAGCGACAGGAAAGAAGCAAGCGATGTAGTCACCACAGACACCATCGTTGTATCTACGGCTATACCAACGATAATACCAAATGGAGGAGATTTTGTTGACGTCGCGACTGTCAGCATATCCAGCGCAACGCCAGGGGCAGAGATCTACTACACCCTCGACGGCTCGACCCCCACCGCCCAATCAAGAATGTACGTCGCGCCTGTTCTCGTGGAGTCGACGGACGTGGTCGTCAAGGCCATGGCGAGGCATCACCTGCTGGAGGACAGCGAGGTCATCAGCTCGGATGTCTTCCACGTTCATGCCTCGGTGCCGACGTTCGAGCCTGACGGAGGCTCGTTCGTAGAAAGCGTCGAGGTGACCATCTCGTCCGCCACTCCGGGCGCTGAGATCCGATGCACGACCGACGGGTCCGAGCCGTCTGAGACCACCAGCGTGTGTCAGAACCCCGTCACCATCTCGACGACAGGAGCGGTCATCAAGGCGATCGCGACCAAGCACGAGCTCTCGCCGAGCGAGGTCGCGGTGCTGCAGGCGCCGTTTGTGATCAAGGCGATGGCGCCATCGTTCTCGCCGGACGGGGGGACGTACGTGGAGTCGGTGAAGGTGACGCTGTCGTCGCAGACCGCGGGGTCTCGCATCTACTACACCCTGGACGGCTCGACGCCGACGGCAGAGTCCAATCTGTACGGCGAGCCGATCGAGCTGGAGGGGACCGGCACCGTCGTGCGGGCGGTGGCAGTTGCAGAAGGGAAGGCCCCGAGCGAGGTAGCAGAGTCGCGGGAGTACGTGATCGAGACGTCGCCGGTAGAGTACGAAGCGTCGGGAGACGCGTGGGGAACGGCGACGGCGTCGGAGAAAGGCTTCATCGAGGAGGTATGCAGGCCCGCGCGAAGAGGAGGTCTCAGAGAGGCGTAGGCGTGTAGCGAGGCAGCAGGGAGGGCGCGGTGGTAGACCAAGGCAAGCGAGGCGACGAGGAGGGGGCGAGGGGCCACGATGAAGGGTAGAGAGGATCGAGAGGGCAGGGAGAGGAGAGAGGCTTGGGAGGGGAAGGCGGGTACGAGGCCCTGACGCGACGTCCGTGCAGGCCAAGATCACGATGACGAGCAAGACTCCAGGAGCTCAGATCTACTACACCATGGACGACAGCAACCCGACCGTGTCGTCGACACGATACGACGGGGTGGCCGTGGTTGACAAGGTCTACGGAGAGCGCGTCGTCAAGGCCATCGCCGAAGCGCCAGGGAAGGCCCCCAGCTCGGTGACCACGTCGGTGATCTTCGACGTGTTCCAGCGGGAGAAGAAGCCGCGGCTGCTGCCGGACGGCCCCGGGCCCTACGTCACGAGGGTCAAGGTCAGCATAGAGGCCCAGCCAGGCGACTCGGTACGCTACACCACCGACGGGTCAGACCCGTCGAGCTCGAGCACGGCAGAGGAGTACAAGGAAGGCTTCGACATTGACGCCATCGGGGTCACGGAGGTGCGGGCGGTGGCATCCAAGGCAGGGATGGCGGACTCTCTGCCGATGGTGCAGAGCTACACAGTCCTCGAGCAGGTCAAGACGCCCACCATCAGCCCATCGTCGGGGCTCTTCACTCACGAGGTCGACATCACCCTCGCCTGCGCGACGCAGGGGGCCTCCATCCACTACACCACTGACGGGAGCGAGCCCAACGCTGCGTCCCCGGTCTACACGGGCCAGCCGATCACCCTGACAGACGACGGGACAAGACAACAGTCTTTCGAGGTGAAGGCGATAGCGATCAAGGCTCCGAGCATGGGAGACAGCGAGGTGGCTCAGTCGGGCGCCATCACGGTACAGCCGCAGGTCATGACGCCGGTGATAGAGCCGGCAGCTCCAGGACCGTACGAGGACGGGGTGAACGTGACTATCTACTGCAACACCCCCGGGTCAACCATCTACTGGACAGACGACGGGTCCACGCCTACGAAAGAGTCCAACGTCTACACAGGCGGCAGCATCGCCGTCAAGCAGACGGGGGTCGAGATACGGGCAGTCCCGAATATGGGGGACTCGGAAGTAGTTTCTTCTCCATCGTATCACCTTACCCTTTCGCCTCCTGTCATCTATCCCGATGGAGGAACCTTCATTGAGACTGTTGATGTTCATCTTTCGTGTAAGTTTCCAGGCCAGGGGCAGAGATCTATTACACCCTCGACGGCTCGACCCCCACCGCCCAATCAAGAATGTACGTCGCGCCTGTTCTCGTGGAGTCGACGGACGTGGTTGTCAAGGCCATGGCGAGGCATCACCTGCTGGAGGACAGCGAGGTCATCAGCTCGGATGTCTTCCACGTTCATGCCTCGGTGCCGACGTTCGAGCCTGACGGAGGCTCGTTCGTAGAAAGCGTCGAGGTGACCATCTCGTCCGCCACTCCGGGCGCTGAGATCCGATGCACGACCGACGGGTCCGAGCCGTCTGAGACCACCAGCGTGTGTCAGAACCCCGTCACCATCTCGGCGACAGGAGCGGTCATCAAGGCGATCGCGACCAAGCACGAGCTCTCGCCGAGCGAGGTCGCGGTGCTGCAGGCGCCGTTTGTGATCAAGGCGATGGCGCCATCGTTCTCGCCGGACGGGGGGACGTACGTGGAGTCGGTGAAGGTGACGCTGTCGTCGCAGACCGCGGGGTCTCGCATCTACTACACCCTGGACGGCTCGACGCCGACGGCAGAGTCCAATCTGTACGGCGAGCCGATCGAGCTGGAGGGGACCGGCACCGTCGTGCGGGCGGTGGCAGTTGCAGAAGGGAAGGCCCCGAGCGAGGTAGCAGAGTCGCGGGAGTACGTGATCGAGACGTCGCCGGTAGAGTACGAAGCGTCGGGAGACGCGTGGGGAACGGCGACGGCGTCGGAGAAAGGCTTCATCGAGGAGGTATGCAGGCCCGCGCGAAGAGGAGGTCTCAGAGAGGCGTAGGCGTGTAGCGAGGCAGCAGGGAGGGCGCGGTGGTAGACCAAGGCAAGCGAGGCGACGAGGAGGGGGCGAGGGGCCACGATGAAGGGTAGAGAGGATCGAGAGGGCAGGGAGAGGAGAGAGGCTTGGGAGGGGAAGGCGGGTACGAGGCCCTGACGCGACGTCCGTGCAGGCCAAGATCACGATGACGAGCAAGACTCCAGGAGCTCAGATCTACTACACCATGGACGACAGCAACCCGACCGTGTCGTCGACACGATACGACGGGGTGGCCGTGGTTGACAAGGTCTACGGAGAGCGCGTCGTCAAGGCCATCGCCGAAGCGCCAGGGAAGGCCCCCAGCTCGGTGACCACGTCGGTGATCTTCGACGTGTTCCAGCGGGAGAAGAAGCCGCGGCTGCTGCCGGACGGCCCCGGGCCCTACGTCACGAGGGTCAAGGTCAGCATAGAGGCCCAGCCAGGCGACTCGGTACGCTACACCACCGACGGGTCAGACCCGTCGAGCTCGAGCACGGCAGAGGAGTACAAGGAAGGCTTCGACATTGACGCCATCGGGGTCACGGAGGTGCGGGCGGTGGCATCCAAGGCAGGGATGGCGGACTCTCTGCCGATGGTGCAGAGCTACACAGTCCTCGAGCAGGTCAAGACGCCCACCATCAGCCCATCGTCGGGGCTCTTCACTCACGAGGTCGACATCACCCTCGCCTGCGCGACGCAGGGGGCCTCCATCCACTACACCACTGACGGGAGCGAGCCCAACGCTGCGTCCCCGGTCTACACGGGCCAGCCGATCACCCTGACAGACGACGGGACAAGACAACAGTCTTTCGAGGTGAAGGCGATAGCGATCAAGGCTCCGAGCATGGGAGACAGCGAGGTGGCTCAGTCGGGCGCCATCACGGTACAGCCGCAGGTCAGGACGCCGATGATAGAGCCGGCAGCTCCAGGACCGTACGAGGACGGGGTGAACGTGACTATCTACTGCAACACCCCCGGGTCAACCATCTACTGGACAGACGACGGGTCCACGCCTACGAAAGAGTCCAACGTCTACACAGGCGGCAGCATCGCCGTCAAGCAGACGGGGGTCGAGATACGGGCAGTCGCCGTCGCAGACAAGATGGCCGGCAGCGAGGTCGCAAGCTCAGGCGTGTACGACGTCACAGCGGCGAAGCCAAGCATCAAGCCGGACGGAGGAGATTTTGTAGACGTCGCGACTGTCAGCATATCCAGCGCAACGCCAGGGGCAGAGATCTACTACACCCTTGACGGGTCAGTTCCAACTGAGCAATCGTCGAGGTACACAGTTCCGATCTCCTTGTTCTCGTCTGCTCGTGTCAGTGCCATCGCGTTCAGCCCTGGAGTGTTGGCGAGTCCTGTCGTGTTGTCCGAGGCTTTCAGGATCCTACCGCACCCTCCCTTGTTCTCCTCGTCCGGCGGTTTCTTCCTAGACGAGGCCAAGGTTTATATGTGGAGCCCAACCAAAGGACGAAATTCGCTGTACCACCGACGGTTCGATTCCTACTCTAGACACTGCCGTTTGCCCTTCGTCTCTGACGATCCGTCGATCTGGTACGATCGTCAAGGCCATCGCAACTCTTGATGGAGGGGAGGACAGCTTGGTCAATTCAACATCGATCTTTTACATCAAGACAAGTACCCCCATGTTGTCCCAGAACGGCGGGGAGATCGATGATTCGGCCTTCATCAATTTCATCCATCCCTCCAAGGACGCCAAGTTCTTTTGTACTTTCAATCAGCTTCTGCCCAAAGAGCAGTATGCTCCGTGTGGAAGCTCAGTCTACGTGAATGAGACAGGGACTGTCTTGTCGTTCTATGCAGCAGTCGACGGGCAGATAGCCAGCGCCATCAGTCACTCGCTCAAGTTCATCGTCATGGCTGGCAAGTGCACTTTCTTCGCCATCGGCAAGTTCATGCCGGGAGCGAATCAGACGTATCGGATCGAGTACTTCGTGGACGAGGTGAGGGAGGAGCTGAGGCGGGCCTCTTGCCTGACGCGACTGCAGGCCTGGGTGATCATCGGCTCGCGCACTCCGGGAGCGAAGATCATGTACATCACGAACAAGATGTGTAAGTCAACTCTGCTCCCTAAGTTACACCGCTCCTTAAGTCAAAAGTCAAACCCGTTCCCTAAGTCAACCCCGTTCCAAACACCCTCCCATAAATTCATTTTGCCTAACGCCTCTTCCCAGCTTGGTACTCGTACGACCCGGAGGAGAAGCAGGACTGCTGCTACGGCTACCACAACTTCTACAAGCCCATACAAATCTGGGCCAAGGGATACCCGACGGTCATCACGGCGGTGGCCTCGGCTCCGGGCAAGACGAGGTCAAGAACATTCTTGTCGCCCTTGTACAAGCTCTTTGAGCAGCTGAGAGACCCTGTGATTGAGCCTGCTGGGCCTGGGCCCTTCAAGGACCTCGTCGAGGTAGACCTCCTCCTCCCCATCATCATCATCATCATCATCATCGTCGTCGTCATACTCACGCTGCCCCCGCAGGTCTCAATCGGAAGAATCAAAGCAGGAAGCGTCCCGGTCGTGGTACGATACACGCTGGATGGGTCAGAGCCATCGTGCTCGTCGGGAATCGTCTACACGAAGCCGATTTTCATCAGCAAGATCGGGGAAACAACGTTAAGAGCCATCGGATGTGCGCCCCCGGTGGACATGGGAACTGACGAGTCTGCGTTGAGCAAGAATGGCTACACGGACTCGCGCGTGGTGACAACGAGCTACATTGTACAAAAGAGCTCATAGGAAAGAGCATCTGCTGGTTCAAAGTAGCTTGCGCGCCTTTGTTTATATATGTTCATCGCACTTAATGTAATGACATGTCATAAAAATTGTTTGCGGGATCTGTCAAATCTTCGAGACCATGCCTCCCTGCACTACAATCCCCCGAGTCTCGCCATGCTTCATCACCTCAAAATCCGTAGGCTTCATCTTCCTCCTCTCAAGCTCCGCCTGCACCACCTTGGGAGGATCCAACACGTGCTCCAGCGCCTTCTGCCGTAGCGTACCCCAGTGGCAGCCAACGCTCCAGCTCGATCCGAGGGCCAGGTGGATCTGCACCGCGTCCTCAGGAGAGGCATGATGGTCCTTCATGAACTTGCGGGGCAGGTACGCGCCTATGGGGATCAGCGAGCAGTGGATCTTTCCCACCCTCCTCCTGATCTCTTCAAACACCTGCCGGCAAGTCTCAGCCTTAACAGCGCCCGGCACACGATCATACAGGGCAGTGCGCAGTGTCTCCGGCGAAGAAGAAAGTCGGGCCCCCGGCATCCCTATAAGCAACGTCAAAGGGGTCCCGGCCCGCCCGTGGGCACCCACCTGACGACCCAGCTGCACCATAAGGTCTTGCAAGCATCGAAGGGAGTGCGGGCGGACCAGTGCTGACAAGGCGTGCACGTGATCTGCAGCAACGAGCTTGAGAGGGCGAGCAGCCAAGGCTCGGAATCCTCTACCTCTACGTTGCTCTTGCCGAACTTGACAGACTGCCACCAGTCCATCTCCACAACGTTTGTGATCCCTTCCCCCAAGAACCACTCCTTCAGCCCTAGCCCGACGTACCACACGGGGCCGTTGCCGAGCTTCCTGACCTGGAGGAGATCCGGGTGAGCGAAGAGGATGGGCAGAGGTCACAGACCGTGTCAAGGTCAAGGTGGTCGTAGTGGCTGTGTGAGATCACGACGAAGTCGATCTTGGGGAGTTTTTCAACTCCGAAAGGAAGCTTCGCATACCGCCAGGGTCCCATGAAAGGCACGGGAGACGCGCGGTTGGAGAAGACTGCGAAAGGAGGTTGGCTGGACATCAAACGAGAAGAAAGGAGGGTGCAGGGGGAAGGGGGGAGACGGAAGGTGGAAGGCGGGGGGGTAGCAAGGAGCAGGGGGCAGGGGGTAGCAAGGAGCAGGGGGGAGCTACCAGGATCCGTGAGAAAGTTCAAGCCGCCTATTTGGACGAGGAAGGAGGAATGACCTGCAGGAGAAGAAGGATTGAGGAGGAGGAACCGGATCAAGAGCAAGGTGACCGATCCAAGTGAGCGTGATGGAGCTTGGCGGTGGAGCGCTGATCAAGTTCCAGTTGGTCTGACTGAGCGGGAGGTACTTGTCGAGCTCCTCCTGCGACGGGAGAGACGCTCTCTTGGTCTTCGACTCGTACATGAACTTGAGCACCTTCATGCAAGATTAGGTGAGAGGAGGAGAGAGGGGCGATGGTGACCTTGAAGGCTTTCCCTTTGAACATCTCGTGATCCATCCAAGGATTCACGAACTTTCCCTGGTTCTTCTTCGATGCAAAGTCATCTCCCAACGAAGCCTCCGAGTCCAGTTTGGTCACGACTGAGGTAGGGAGCCATGCGCCCCCGTCGAACTCATCCTGCAGCCTGCGGGTCTTGATTGGACGAGCCATCGCTACTACGCAGCTCCTGCTCTCAATCAGCTCGACAAGTTCATATCCCTCCTCTACCCGTGTCTTCCCCTCCTATGCTCATAGCTGCATCACCAACCCCACATCGTCTCCTTCTCTTTTGTTGTCAGTCTACTCCTCCTCTCTTACCTCTTTTCGCTCTCTGGCTCGGCTGCTGCAGTTGAGGCAAAGCAATTCAGTTGCTCAACTGCAGCTGAGTTTTTGTAAGACAACCTGTTCTACTTGTGAGAGACGAAAACAGACCTCCTCCTTCACATAATCTCAAGGTTATGCCTCCCTCACTCGCTCTCCCTCCCTCCCTCCCTCCCTCCCTCCCTCCCTCCCTCCCTCCCTCCCTCCCTCCCTCCCTCCCTCCCTCCCGCCTTGCGCATTTCCGCTCAAGTTACTGTGGTTTAAGTCCGTCTTTGTTGCACCGGCACAGTTCACTGAGCCGGGCCGGGGAACCCGGGCTGTGCCGCGCGGCCGTGCTTTCGAGTCGGCCAGAGTTTAGTAGTTTAGTACGGCGGCGCGGGGCCCGCCCGGGGCGAGTCCGGCGCGTCACCGTCTGGCCTGACTGCCCTTCTCTGTGACCCGTCTGCGTCATATCAGATCATGACCCCTCTTGGAGCTTTGAAAGCGGGTGTGACGGGGTGTAGACGTTTTCCATGCTGACGAGACTAACTCTTCTGAGCAGATACGCACACAGAGTTTCATGCGCTGAAACTAGACACAAGCACGTGTCCTTGCAAAAGTGTTTCTTCGTTGCAATTGCTTTCTCACTCGCACTCACACATATCGCTACTCCAAGGAAGAGACTCATCAACTCCCTTCCTGGATCAATGCAAGAAACTCTTCTGCTCTGGCATCTGAGACTTTCCAGCCTCCCGGCCAAACAGGGACAAGGTTCCTCTTCTGCATCGACACTTTGCTTCAGCGCGTGAGCTCACAAGGAAATTTGATCACGTCATGGACTTTGAGGATGGTCTCGAGCGCGCTGCGAGCCCTACCAGTAGATGGAGTCAGAAACAGAGGGAGCGAGAACCGTCGAGACAGCCAAGGCAAACGATTGAGGGAGGCCAGGAGAGGCGAGGCAAGCACAAGGATACAAGAAGAAACAAGGGTTCTGCCTTGCAACTCACAAGTTCAAGTCGCCGAATGAATCTTGGTCCCAATAGTGCTGTTGAGCGATGTGAAACAGGAGCTTGCAATCACGGTCAGTCAAGAAGCAAAGCGGAAGGAGGCAGACGAGGTCCCAGGACAACAGTGCTTCACCGCTCTGCTATGAGGAAGACTCGACAAGCAGGCTGTCGTCGTTGCAAGCGCCTTTTCAGGGGTCAAAGTCGTGTCGCTCACTATGCTTCTATAGTCCAAGACGGCCATGGCCAACTCGTGCAAGGCTGGCTCTGCCGTCAAGTCAGCAGACGGTTCGCGAGCGAGAGCAACACAAGTTGATCGGGGAGAAGAGTATCACTTGACATGAGGGTTTTGACTAGGTTGGGGCTCTTCTTGATCGCCAGGACAACTGGTCTGAGGCACTTTGCTGCTTCCTGAAGAGAAATCAAGACGGAGGGAGAAGGGCCACCAGACTGCTCCTCTCAGTCGTACCCCTCGCACCTCGCTGCCCGGCCTTGTCTATTGTTCCCACCCTCCTACTCTCTTCCATCGTCACACACCGCTGCTGCCTCTGCCTTTGTGCAGCTTTTCTGCTCCTCCCTTCCCCTTCTCCCTCACCACCACGACGCGCCTCTACTCAAGCATTGTCGCTAGCCTCGTTATTACCCTATAGCGCATCTGCTCCTTGAGGATCTCACTTTGGCCTCGGAGGCGAGCGATGCTGACTGTGAGGGAGTCAGCTGACAGGCTACACAGCGAGAGGAGGCCGACAACCAAACAGGAGGAGATGAGCCGAGATCTGTCCTTACCTTCATCGCTCAGCGACCAGTCTGCTGCATCATACATCTACATGTACAGACATGAGACTGGGTTTAACAGACGAGCAAATAAAAGAAGCGTTGCAGCGGATAATACTTGTACCTCGTCCAGAATCGCTTGTGCACTTTGGAGATCTTCTTCATGAAAGCATTTCCATGCTAACAGGATCTTGCTGTTGAACGAATATCAGCTATATACTCCTCCATCTCCACATTGGCATCCGCATCATCATCATCATCATCATCATCATCATCATCATCATCAGCAGCAGCAGCAGCAGCAGCAGCAGCAATGAAAACAGTAATGACAACAACAACAAAATCAGCCCACCAGCAGCAGTGACAACAACAGTAGCAGCAGCAGCATCAACAGCAACTATGCTTTCATCTCCATCATCCACAGTCTCCTCTCACCCTCGACTCGATCTTGAAAGGTATGGCTCGACAGACTCGATCTTGTCGATGCCCTCCTTCCACATGAAGGGATGTTTCCACATTTTCAAGTAGCCGAACGACGGACAGATGCTCGCTGAGGGGTACGGATCTAGCAGCTCCCAGTCTCGACACGCACTGGTGCAGAGAACGACTCCATGCAAAGCCTTGGCTTCATCGGAAGAGCAGATGCTTTTCATCTGCTTCTCCAACTCCATGAATGACACTTCGCCGATTTCCGTTCTCTGCCAGCAGACACTCAAGAGCAGCGGGTGCCTTCCGCGGTACCTCGCAGTTGATTTTGATCAGCAGACTCTTTGCCATGGCGGAGGTGGTGTCTAGGGAGACCACCTCCTCAGCCTCTGAGAAGAACTTCGAGAGGATCCTGGGATACTCAAAGTCCTCGTCTCCGATCTTGAAACTCGTCTTGATCATCTGCTGGCATTGCTCGTTGTCAAAGTTGAGATCCCATAACAAGGAAAGACGCTCATATCTGGCCGGGAATGATTTCTCATTTATCTGTATAGCCTGATGAGCAACAAAAGTCACAGGGTAATAACACCGGGAATATCGTCATCTCCAACAACAACAACAACGTCGTCGTCGTCGTCGTCGTCGTCGTCGTCGTCATCGTCATCGTCATCAATATCAACATCCACAACAACGTCGTCGTCGTCGTCGTCATCATCATCATCATCATCGTCATCATCGTCATCGTCGTCATCATCATCATCATCGTCATCATCACCAACAACAACATCAACAACAACAATAACGTCGTCGTCGTCATCATCATCATCATCAACATCAACAAAAACATCCACAACAACAACAACAGCAACATCAACATGCACAACCACAACAACAACATCCACAACAACAACAACAGCAAAAGCAACATCAACAGCAACAACATCCACAACAACATCAACAAGACAATCCTCTTCTCCCTTCGTATCCAGCTTCATCACACATTCAATGGTGATGAATGTGGCCAATATATTTAACCTACTTTTGAAAGCAATTTGAAGGCAGCCACGTAATCCTTTTCATCCTTCACAAGTTTGCGAGCACTCAGAACCAGGTTCTTTACTCCCATGACTTCGGATCTTGCGTCACTGTTTCCAAGCAAATCACTGCCATCGCCTCCTCCCTTCAGGGACCTGCACTGCAGCAAACCCAGCCCACGTGTCTTGATGTAGTGAGGAGACCAAATCTCACTGCAGCTCTTACACTTGCTGACCCCTTTGCATTCAAACAGCTGCTTCACCAGCAGCAGCGCACTGAAACAGCTATTCCTGAGCCTTCCCGCTCAGGTAACCCCGTCAACTCCCCACTCAATCGACTGATACCTGACAAACACCATGTGCAGACGGTTTGGAGCGAAAACACGTTCCAACAAAACACGGCACCTGTTGAGAGCCAGATCAAAAAGTCGACATTCCAAAGCAGACCCAAAGCACCACAGTCACACCGGATTGTCCTGGTCCTCCTGTTTGTCCTTCCTCTGCTCGTCGTTCTTCGTCCTCGTTCACTTTGAGGGAAATCTGTGGAGGCTATTTCCCCTCGGTAGGTTCGTCCGCGGCTCGCAGTTTTTTAATGCCGGTTCACAATTTTTTATGTGCAGTCTACAGTTTGTTTTCTGTGAGAACTATAAAGCTGACGGGCCATCAGTCCAAGTCTCGAAATCTTTGCGGGAGCTGAAACTGATTTGAAAATGAGACCGCAGCACCTTTTGTGCGCTGACACTGCATCTGCCGCAATCTTGGCTGTAGGGGGATGTAGGGGGGAAGAATTCCCCTCGGTAGGTTCGTCCGCGGCTCGCAGTTTTTTAATGCCGGTTCACAATTTTTTATGTGCAGTCTACAGTTCGAATATGATGACATGCATGAAATACTATGAGTCGAGTCGGATGCTCTCCAAGACGCGATTGAAACCTCGATCCTTTTCCTTGCAGTCGGACTGTCGCCCAAGAATACATCTTCGTTCCTCCACTCATCGGCGTGTCAAATAAGAGAAGCTCGCGCTTACAACTCCCTGACACGATTCAAGCATGCACAAGTGGCCATAACACTCTTTGCTCTCGTCGGACTCGCACGGATGAATGATGGGGCCTGCGCCACCAGAACAAGGAAATTGCGCATGCCGCGATCAAACCATGACCCCTCTTGGAGCTTTGAAAGCGGGTGTGACGGGGTGTAGACGTTTTCCATGCTGACGAGACTAACTCTTCTGAGCAATGGCTACTTCTCAGTCTCGTTTCATGCGCTGAAACTAGACACAAGCACGTGTCCTTGCAAAAGTGTTTCTTCGTTGCAATTGCTTTCTCACTCGCACTCACACATATCGCTACTCCAAGGAAGAGACTCATCAACTCCCTTCCTGGATCAATGCAAGAAACTCTTCTGCTCCGGCATCTGAGACTTTCCAGCCTCCTGGCCAAACAGGGACAAGGTTCCTCTTCTGCATCGACACTTTGCTTCAGCGCGTGAGCTCACAAGGAAATTTGATCACGTCATGGACTTTGAGGATGGTCTCGAGCGCGCTGCGAGCCCTACCAGTAGATGGAGTCAGAAACAGAGGGAGCGAGAACCGTCGAGACAGCCAAGGCAAACGATTGAAGGAGGCCAGGAGAGGCGAGGCAAGCACAAGGATACAAGAAGAAACAAGGGTTCTGCCTTGCAACTCACAAGTTCAAGTCGCCGAATGAATCTTGGTCCCAATAGTGCTGTTGAGCGATGTGAAACAGGAGCTTGCAATCACGGTCAGTCAAGAAGCAAAGCGGAAGGAGGCAGACGAGGTCCCAGGACAACAGTGCTTCACCGCTCTGCTATGAGGAAGACTCGACAAGCAGGCTGTCGTCGTTGCAAGCGCCTTTTCAGGGGTCAAAGTCGTGTCGCTCACTATGCTTCTATAGTCCAAGACGGCCATGGCCAACTCGTGCAAGGCTGGCTCTGCCGTCAAGTCAGCAGACGGTTCGCGAGCGAGAGCAACACAAGTTGATCGGGGAGAAGAGTATCACTTGACATGAGGGTTTTGACTAGATTGGGGCTCTTCTTGATCGCCAGGACAACTGGTCTGAGGCACTTTGCTGCTTCCTGAAGAGAAATCAAGACGGAGGGAGAAGGGCCACCAGACTGCTCCTCTCAGTCGTACCCCTCGCACCTCGCTGCCCGGCCTTGTCTGTTGTTCCCACCCTCCTACTCTCTTCCATCGTCACACACCGCTGCTGCCTCTGCCTTTGTGCAGCTTTTCTGCTCCTCCCTTCCCCTTCTCCCTCACCACCACGACGCGCCTCTACTCAAGCATTGTCGCTAGCCTCGTTATTACCCTATAGCGCATCTGCTCCTTGAGGATCTCACTTTGGCCTCGGAGGCGAGCGATGCTGACTGTGAGGGAGTCAGCTGACAGGCTACACAGCGAGAGGAGGCCGACAACCAAACAGGAGGAGATGAGCCGAGATCTGTCCTTACCTTCATCGCTCAGCGACCAGTCTGCTGCATCATACATCTACATGTACAGACATGAGACTGGGTTTAACAGACGAGCAAATAAAAGAAGCGTTGCAGCGGATAATACTTGTACCTCGTCCAGAATCGCTTGTGCACTTTGGAGATCTTCTTCATGAAAGCATTTCCATGCTAACAGGATCTTGCTGTTGAACGAATATCAGCTATATACTCCTCCATCTCCACATTGGCATCCGCATCATCATCATCATCATCATCATCATCATCAGCAGCAGCAGCAGCAAGCAGGCAGCATCAACATCCTCCTCTTCCTTCTCATCATCATCATCAGCAGCAGCAGCAGCAATGAAAACAGTAATGACAACAACAACAAAATCAGCACCACCAGCAGCAGCGACAACAACAGTAGCAGCAGCAGCATCAACAGCAACTATGCTTTCATCTCCATCATCCACAGTCTCCTCTCACCCTCGACTCGATCTTGAAAGGTATGGCTCGACAGACTCGATCTTGTCGATGCCCTCCTTCCACATGAAGGGATGTTTCCACATTTTCAAGTAGCCGAACGACGGACAGATGCTCGCTGAGGGGTACGGATCTAGCAGCTCCCAGTCTCGACACGCACTGGTGCAGAGAACGACTCCATGCAAAGCCTTGGCTTCATCGGAAGAGCAGATGCTTTTCATCTGCTTCTCCAACTCCATGAATGACACTTCGCCGATTTCCGTTCTCTGCCAGCACACACTCAAGAGCAGCGGGTGCCTTCCGCGGTACCTCGCAGTTGATTTTGATCAGCAGACTCTTTGCCATGGCGGAGGTGGTGTCTAGGGAGACCACCTCCTCAGCCTCTGAGAAGAACTTCGAGAGGATCCTGGGATACTCAAAGTCCTCGTCTCCGATCTTGAAACTCGTCTTGATCATCTGCTGGCATTGCTCGTTGTCAAAGTTGAGATCCCATAACAAGGAAAGACGCTCATATCTGGCCGGGAATGATTTCTCATTTATCTGTATAGCCTGATGAGCAACAAAAGTCACAGGATGATAACAACAATAACAACATCAACAACAACAACGTCGTCGTCGTCATCATCATCATCATCATCAACATCCACATCCACAACAACAACATCCACAACAACAACATCAACAACAACATCCACAACAACAACAGCAACAGCAAAAGCAACAACATCCACAACAACATCAACAAGACAATCCTCTTCTCCCTTCGCATCCAGCTTCATCACACATTCAATGGTGATGAATGTGGCCAATATATTTAACCTACTTTTGAAAGCAATTTGAAGGCAGCCACGTAATCCTTTTCATCCTTCACAAGTTTGCGAGCACTCAGAACCAGGTTCTTTACTCCCATGACTTCGGATCTTGCGTCACTGTTTCCAAGCAAATCACTGCCATCGCCTCCTCCCTTCAGGGACCTGCACTGCAGCAAACCCAGCCCACGTGTCTTGATGTAGTGAGGAGACCAAATCTCACTGCAGCTCTTACACTTGCTGACCCCTTTGCATTCAAACAGCTGCTTCACCAGCAGCAGCGCACTGAAACAGCTATTCCTGAGCCTTCCCGCTCAGGTAACCCCGTCAACTCCCCACTCGATCGAATGATACCTGACAAACACCATGTGCAGACGGTTTGGAGCGAAAACACGTTCCAACAAAACACGGCACCTGTTGAGAGCCAGATCAAAAAGTCGACATTCCAAAGCAGACCCAAAGCACCACAGTCACACCGGATTGTCCTGGTCCTCCTGTTTGTCCTTCCTCTGCTCGTCGTTCTTCGTCCTCGTTCACTTTGAGGGAAATCTGTGGAGGCTATTTCCCCTCGGTAGGTTCGTCCGCGGCTCGCAGTTTTTTAATGCCGGTTCACAATTTTTTATGTGCAGTCTACAGTTTGTTTTCTGTGAGAACTATAAAGCTGACGGGCCATCAGTCCAAGTCTCGAAATCTTTGCGGGAGCTGAAACTGATTTGAAAATGAGACCGCAGCACCTTTTGTGCGCTGACACTGCATCTGCCGCAATCTTGGCTGTAGGGGGATGTAGGGGGGAAGAATTCCCCTCGGTAGGTTCGTCCGCGGCTCGCAGTTTTTTAATGCCGGTTCACAATTTTTTATGTGCAGTCTACAGTTCGAATATGATGACATGCATGAAATACTATGAGTCGAGTCGGATGCTCTCCAAGACGCGATTGAAACCTCGATCCTTTTCCTTGCAGTCGGACTGTCGCCCAAGAATACATCTTCGTTCCTCCACTCATCGGCGTGTCAAATAAGAGAAGCTCGCGCTTACAACTCCCTGACACGATTCAAGCATGCACAAGTGGCCATAACACTCTTTGCTCTCGTCGGACTCGCACGGATGAATGATGGGGCCTGCGCCACCAGAACAAGGAAATTGCGCATGCCGCGATCAAACCATGACCCCTCTTGGAGCTTTGAAAGCGGGTGTGACGGGGTGTAGACGTTTTCCATGCTGACGAGACTAACTCTTCTGAGCAATGGCTACTTCTCAGTCTCGTTTCATGCGCTGAAACTAGACACAAGCACGTGTCCTTGCAAAAGTGTTTCTTCGTTGCAATTGCTTTCTCACTCGCACTCACACATATCGCTACTCCAAGGAAGAGACTCATCAACTCCCTTCCTGGATCAATGCAAGAAACTCTTCTGCTCCGGCATCTGAGACTTTCCAGCCTCCTGGCCAAACAGGGACAAGGTTCCTCTTCTGCATCGACACTTTGCTTCAGCGCGTGAGCTCACAAGGAAATTTGATCACGTCATGGACTTTGAGGATGGTCTCGAGCGCGCTGCGAGCCCTACCAGTAGATGGAGTCAGAAACAGAGGGAGCGAGAACCGTCGAGACAGCCAAGGCAAACGATTGAAGGAGGCCAGGAGAGGCGAGGCAAGCACAAGGATACAAGAAGAAACAAGGGTTCTGCCTTGCAACTCACAAGTTCAAGTCGCCGAATGAATCTTGGTCCCAATAGTGCTGTTGAGCGATGTGAAACAGGAGCTTGCAATCACGGTCAGTCAAGAAGCAAAGCGGAAGGAGGCAGACGAGGTCCCAGGACAACAGTGCTTCACCGCTCTGCTATGAGGAAGACTCGACAAGCAGGCTGTCGTCGTTGCAAGCGCCTTTTCAGGGGTCAAAGTCGTGTCGCTCACTATGCTTCTATAGTCCAAGACGGCCATGGCCAACTCGTGCAAGGCTGGCTCTGCCGTCAAGTCAGCAGACGGTTCGCGAGCGAGAGCAACACAAGTTGATCGGGGAGAAGAGTATCACTTGACATGAGGGTTTTGACTAGGTTGGGGCTCTTCTTGATCGCCAGGACAACTGGTCTGAGGCACTTTGCTGCTTCCTGAAGAGAAATCAAGACGGAGGGAGAAGGGCCACCAGACTGCTCCTCTCAGTCGTACCCCTCGCACCTCGCTGCCCGGCCTTGTCTGTTGTTCCCACCCTCCTACTCTCTTCCATCGTCACACACCGCTGCTGCCTCTGCCTTTGTGCAGCTTTTCTGCTCCTCCCTTCCCCTTCTCCCTCACCACCACGACGCGCCTCTACTCAAGCATTGTCGCTAGCCTCGTTATTACCCTATAGCGCATCTGCTCCTTGAGGATCTCACTTTGGCCTCGGAGGCGAGCGATGCTGACTGTGAGGGAGTCAGCTGACAGGCTACACAGCGAGAGGAGGCCGACAACCAAACAGGAGGAGATGAGCCGAGATCTGTCCTTACCTTCATCGCTCAGCGACCAGTCTGCTGCATCATACATCTACATGTACAGACATGAGACTGGGTTTAACAGACGAGCAAATAAAAGAAGCGTTGCAGCGGATAATACTTGTACCTCGTCCAGAATCGCTTGTGCACTTTGGAGATCTTCTTCATGAAAGCATTTCCATGCTAACAGGATCTTGCTGTTGAACGAATATCAGCTATATACTCCTCCATCTCCACATTGGCATCCGCATCATCATCATCATCATCATCATCATCATCAGCAGCAGCAGCAGCAAGCAGGCAGCATCAACATCCTCCTCTTCCTTCTCATCATCATCATCAGCAGCAGCAGCAGCAATGAAAACAGTAATGACAACAACAACAAAATCAGCACCACCAGCAGCAGCGACAACAACAGTAGCAGCAGCAGCATCAACAGCAACTATGCTTTCATCTCCATCATCCACAGTCTCCTCTCACCCTCGACTCGATCTTGAAAGGTATGGCTCGACAGACTCGATCTTGTCGATGCCCTCCTTCCACATGAAGGGATGTTTCCACATTTTCAAGTAGCCGAACGACGGACAGATGCTCGCTGAGGGGTACGGATCTAGCAGCTCCCAGTCTCGACACGCACTGGTGCAGAGAACGACTCCATGCAAAGCCTTGGCTTCATCGGAAGAGCAGATGCTTTTCATCTGCTTCTCCAACTCCATGAATGACACTTCGCCGATTTCCGTTCTCTGCCAGCACACACTCAAGAGCAGCGGGTGCCTTCCGCGGTACCTCGCAGTTGATTTTGATCAGCAGACTCTTTGCCATGGCGGAGGTGGTGTCTAGGGAGACCACCTCCTCAGCCTCTGAGAAGAACTTCGAGAGGATCCTGGGATACTCAAAGTCCTCGTCTCCGATCTTGAAACTCGTCTTGATCATCTGCTGGCATTGCTCGTTGTCAAAGTTGAGATCCCATAACAAGGAAAGACGCTCATATCTGGCCGGGAATGATTTCTCATTTATCTGTATAGCCTGATGAGCAACAAAAGTCACAGGATGATAACAACAATAACAACATCAACAACAACAACGTCGTCGTCGTCGTCATCATCATCATCATCATCAACATCCACATCCACAACAACAACATCCACAACAACAACATCAACAACAACATCCACAACAACAACAGCAACAGCAAAAGCAACAACATCCACAACAACATCAACAAGACAATCCTCTTCTCCCTTCGTATCCAGCTTCATCACACATTCAATGGTGATGAATGTGGCCAATATATTTAACCTACTTTTGAAAGCAATTTGAAGGCAGCCACGTAATCCTTTTCATCCTTCACAAGTTTGCGAGCACTCAGAACCAGGTTCTTTACTCCCATGACTTCGGATCTTGCGTCACTGTTTCCAAGCAAATCACTGCCATCGCCTCCTCCCTTCAGGGACCTGCACTGCAGCAAACCCAGCCCACGTGTCTTGATGTAGTGAGGAGACCAAATCTCACTGCAGCTCTTACACTTGCTGACCCCTTTGCATTCAAACAGCTGCTTCACCAGCAGCAGCGCACTGAAACAGCTATTCCTGAGCCTTCCCGCTCAGGTAACCCCGTCAACTCCCCACTCGATCGAATGATACCTGACAAACACCATGTGCAGACGGTTTGGAGCGAAAACACGTTCCAACAAAACACGGCACCTGTTGAGAGCCAGATCAAAAAGTCGACATTCCAAAGCAGACCCAAAGCACCACAGTCACACCGGATTGTCCTGGGCCTCCTGTTTGTCCTTCCTCTGCTCGTCGTTCTTCGTCCTCGTTCACTTTGAGGGAAATCTGTGGAGGCTATTTCCCCTCGGTAGGTTCGTCCGCGGCTCGCAGTTTTTTAATGCCGGTTCACAATTTTTTATGTGCAGTCTACAGTTTGTTTTCTGTGAGAACTATAAAGCTGACGGGCCATCAGTCCAAGTCTCGAAATCTTTGCGGGAGCTGAAACTGATTTGAAAATGAGACCGCAGCACCTTTTGTGCGCTGACACTGCATCTGCCGCAATCTTGGCTGTAGGGGGATGTAGGGGGGAAGAATTCCCCTCGGTAGGTTCGTCCGCGGCTCGCAATTTTTTAATGCCGTTTCACAATTTAACTATAAAGCTGACGGGGGCGGGGGGCGGGCACTGTGTCCGTGACGCTGATCGGATGGCGTGACGCCCGGCCAGTACTTGTGTGACTGAGGCTTTCGGAGGGGCCTCTACGGGGCACTGATGGAGTTGACGCGACGGTGCCAGTGATTGGTGACCACTGCCGCCGGGTGTCTGAGTCCGCCGGAGCCCGCGGCCCGGGCCTCGGATCCGGGCCGGCGCCGGCGCCGGCACTGTTGGGCCCGACGGTTGCCAGTTGGACCTGGCCCAGTCACTCAGGGCCAACCCGGGCCCCCCGCAGTGCCGCAGTGCCGCCCGCTGCGGCCCGGGCCGCGGGGGGCCCTGGGGCCCGCCGCCGGCTCAGGGTCCGCCAGGTCCGCCGACCCTCAGGCTGGCACTGCCGCTGAATGCGGCGGCGGCCCGGCGCGGCCGGGGCTCCGGCCCGATTGCCCGAGTCCGGCACTAGCCTCGGCTGGGTGAAGTTCACGGTACGAAAGAGTCCGATCCTGGGGTTCCGATTATACATAATTATGCATAATATAATATATAATCGATAGCATTAGGCGTCACATGACTTCATTATGATCAAATTATATACAAATCTATATAAGTGTCCACGTGATGGGAGGGTGGGGTTTTGATGACCAAAGGAGGGTAGGGGGTGCTGCGGGTTCTGAAAATGTTATGAAGGAGGGGTATCTTGAGACTATCCTGGAGGGGTCAGTGTTTAGCACATGAGGTGCATTTGCTGAGGGTGGGGTAGTCCGAGGTATGTCAGACCAGAACCATGAGCGGGTACCCCCACCGAGATACAGATGGTTACCGAGGACCCCTCAATTATCCCTTATCCACCCCTCTTATGTACATTGAAACCGGTCTGCTGGAATGGATTACCCCTCGTTTTCACCTTCCCACCCCACCCCGCCATAGTTCCTTCCCGCCTGTCAATGCATCCGCCGCGGTTGCCGCTGCTTGAGGGCAGAGGAAGAAGGGGAGGGCAGTGGAGGAGGAGAGAGGAATGCGAGGAGAAGGATGATGGGAAATGATGGAGATCGATCGGAAGACGAAGAAGATGTATGAAAAGACTCAATGACGGTTCCAGATGAACGAAGGAGACGGGTTGGAATTCTAACCGTTCCAAGGGGCTTGCGGCAGACCACTGATCCCTTATCAAAGGAGAACAAGCTGCACCAGCAGCAACAAGTCGTGAGCCAAATGAAAATAGACGGTTCTCTTCTGAAGGAGGAGCTCCTAGAGGAACCTAGTACCGCTAGCTTCAGCCAAAGCAGAAATCAAATGGAACTGGCAAGGCCATTTGGCTGTTTGTGTTGATTGGGGGGATACGAAGAGACGAGGATGAAAGAAAATTTGAAGAGACACTAGAATGCAATATGAGTGCCCCAATGAGACCATTGGGAGAGTTCGATCCTCCAGGTGTATGCATGTAAGGATAGTAGCCAAGGACAAATGTGGTGATGATGGAGAAGCTCTCGCGCGTTTGAAGACTTGACCTTGCATGCTTGGAGTAGGACAATGTATTTATGATTCAAAGGTTCCACTGATGGACTAAGTGCTGAGCTCAAAAGCAGAAGTTTTTTTTGGTTAAGTCTTGCGAATTAGCAAGTCTGGGAATGAACCAGGAACATAATCACATCAAAGCATACACCTTTAAGGGAGGAGACAAACCATTTTATTATGTATACTCTAGACTGTCGATGGGCAATGATGCCATACTGTCTTGTACGAGTGGCCCTGTGATTCATGGTAGTGACCAACGGGTTTGGATCGTAGTTTCACGACATTCGAAGCGGCTTCAAAATAGGATTTCCTGACATTTTATCACGTAGGAGAATCTTCTTAAACCAATTGGACAACTTTGGAGTGCTGTGATATGCTTGAATAGCTTGTGACCCTTAGGATCAGAAATGACGAGCAGCTGGTGAGAGCACTGAATTTCTTGGAAGGTTTGTCTGACCCTTTTGTCACCAGCAGGTGAAATTCAAATGAGTTGGATCGTATTTTTCCTCTCTGACTGAGAAGGCAACTAGCTTTGGAGAAGGTAAGCACATTGTCACTTTGTTTGATTCAGCGAGAGCTCTTGACTGTCAACGTCAGAATGTCGGGCAAGGACGATGTTGATGAGACTTTCTCGATAGTAGCCGGGGCATCGTCTCGGCACCCAGAGCAAGCAGGTGGTCTCTTCTCACTCGTTGTGCTCTATAGTGAAAGCCATGTTGCATCAGCCGCTGATAGGAGCTCCGAGAACGTTACGGGGTCGGAAGCAAACCAAGCAACAAGGGACCAATTTGTACAGAAGTTGTTTAAGATTGATCCAAAGGATTATCAGAATTTTTCTACCGAAAAGAAGATAAGATTGGTACGTGAAATGATATGATTGTTTGACTTCTGATGTTTGGTTATCTCTCAAGGCATGGCTGGCTGGCTCCATTGCTTACATCCAAACTCTTCAAGAAGAGCAAGGAGGCAGCATCGATGGACGGATGATGCCCTGCTCACTTCCTTTCTTCACACGACCAGGAGCAGAACCGGTTCTGCACGCAGGGGAGGGAATGGCTCGTGAAGGGGAAGCGGGAGCAAGGGGGGCGGAAAGAGGGGCTGAAGAACATTCGGAGAAGGAGAAAGATTGAACTTCGCACAGTGCAGAACTTCATGCTTGGGTTATTTTCATCCTGCAAAGTCTTGCGGCGCAAGATCAGAACAGGCGCCTCCAGTCTGCTTCCGTCCCGGACGTCTGCAAGCCTGTCTTCCTCGCCTGCACTCCACCTGAGTAACACACGAGCTCTTGGTCTGGATCAGTACGAGCTTGCATGTGCAGGACGGTCTTTCCTCCTTCGCCCTCGTCTGATCCCGCTGACTCTCAGGGATTGAAATGCTGGCAGCTAAGGCTTGCGCTAAGCTTGTAATTTAAACCGCCTGGAGGCTCCGCGTTTGATGATTGAGTTTTAATATTCAAATCCGTCATAAAAAATTGAAAAAAATAATCCTCCGACTTCATCGCACATTGAAATACATTCGTACAAGAGTTGCTGCTTTGCCCCTTTCTTCCTGCTGCTGCCTCCTCCTTCCATGCCCACAGCCTTTCTAGCAACCTGCTCTCCCTACCCTGCTGTCCTTCATTCCCCATCTGCCATTCAGTATTTTCTCCGCCCGAAAGCGTCGTACTGCTTATTTCCCCCTCCTCCCTGTCGCAGCGTCAGCCGAGAAGGAGCAGCAGCAAGAGACTCGCCTGGTTCCGCGAGAGGAAGTTATGACCGAACCCCATGATCCCTGTCCTCTCGTCAGCCTCTACCTGCACGAATGACTCTCCCTACCTGCTCCCGCGGCACTCGGGACTCCAAACTCCGCATTACGAAGCGCCCCAGGCATGGCATTCAAGCCTGCTCCTGCTCCTGCCCCTGCTCCTGCCCCTGCCCCTGCGCTGCCCGTCTTACTGATGAGAGGCAGACCACCTCTGTTGCTGGCCAGAGCCCCCGATGGGTTCGCGAGGTTCAGCCCGAGTCGCGAGTTGACGTTCTTGCCGACGTTTGACGAGACGTTGGGCATCAACCCGAAGTCACTGGAGCTCAAGTTACGAGAGGAGGAGAAAGGCGCAGGCCGAGCACCTTCGATGCACGTGCATGCCAGCCGGGTTGTTGAACAGCCCCTTGGAGGCTCCAACTCCGAAACCATCATTCTTGGACAGGCTCGAGATCCCGTTCTGATCTTGTCTCGAAGGCATGGAGCCAAAGACGTGATCTTGTTTCGGCGCAATAGAGCCGAAGGCGCTGTCCACTTTAGAGATACCGAAGCCCAAGTTGTCGAGAGGTTTGCTTCCGAAGTGACTTTTCGCTTCTCCCACTCCCATCTCTGGCATGCCGAAATGCATCTTCGCAATGCTCGAGTCCGCGCCTGCGCAATCAATTCAACCTCGTCGTAAGATCCATGAGCTATCATCTTTGCTAGTTGAACGAGGACGAGGCCGAAGGAGAGGAGATAGAAAAGGATCGGAGGGGAGGGGGAGAGGGAAGAATAGAGCGAGAGGACAGAGATATCTGGTTTCCCGCACCTTCAGCTGGGTTGATCCCGGGCATGTAGCGCGCGGATCGAATCTTCGACCCTGTCTGATTGAGACTCCCTGATGACGCCAAATCTCCCGACATGTCGGACGAGACGCCAGAGCTCGTTCCATTCTTGACAGACGCCGAGTCCTTGTCCTTGGTCCTCTTGGACTCGTAGTTCCCATACGTGTTCGCTCCTTGCCCACCCACTCGCACCTGCAAACTTCATCATACGCCATCACCTCTCCACCTTCATCTCATCACATCCGTATGCGGAGCTAGATTCGAATGAATCCCTCTACTCGTCGCTGGCTCAGTCGCCTGCTCCGCAACATTGGGCGTCCTGGCACTGACTTGCTCTGTGGAGGAGGTCTGTTGGCTGGACATGTTCTTCATGGAGAGGGTCAGCCGGGAGAAAGGAGCGAGCGAGCAGCAGGCACCTGGAAGTAGGCATACTGCAGACACGCAGTCGCGTTCGGTCGCTTCGAGGGATCCCACAGGAGAGTGTCTCTGATGAGGTCGATGCCTTCCTTGGAAGCCGTGGGCATGAGACGAGCGAAGTCAACCGACACGTACTGCACAGAGACATCTTGCCATCAGCAACGGAGAGCAGGACATGAAACGCGTCACCTGCGGGAACTTGAATCTCATACTCGCTGCAAGCTTCAGCCCATCGGCGTAGGTTTCCTTGGAAGGGGTTCCAAGTACCGAGCAGATCTTGTTGATGGTGTCTGTTTCGCTGCTGCCAGGAAACAAGGGTCGGAGCATGTAGAGCTCTGCGAGGACAGCGATGAGTCGCTCGTTAGCCCCCTCTCGAGATTCACCCGTCATAATGCAGCCCATGGCCCACAGGTCAACAGGGTAGTTGTATGAAGTTGACTGCAAGAGAACCTCTGGCGCTCGGTACCAGCGAGTGGAAACATACTCCGTGAAGGGAGGACGCGAGCGAATCTCTCTTGCCAACCCAAAGTCACAAATCTTTGCAAGGTCGCCCGTGATCATGATGTTTTCCGGTTTCATGTCACGATGGAAGAAGCCTTGTTTATGCATAAACGCGAGTCCCTGGCACATAGAGTGAGGTGGAGGGCTCAATGAAAACAAGGCAGATACCTGAAAGACTTGATACGAATAGTTTCTCACTGTTGATTCTGGGAAAGGCTTTGTACGATCCTGTATCATGTCAGAACCACCATCAATCGCATTCTAACCTCGCAAATCCCACCTTCATACATTCATACCTGAACCAAAATAAAACAAAAAGAATGAAGAAGTCAGTTCCATTTTGCAAGACAAGAACCTCCATCACATCAAAGAATTCGTAACATCGATCACATACATGTTCTTCTCCATGAATTCAAAGATAAGGTGCAGATAGTCGTTCTCTCGGATAACTTCTTTGAGCTTGATGATGTTAGGATGCCTCAGCTTTCGCAGCGACTGACCAGAAGAAACCATCAATCGCCGTCATTGAGATGAAAGACTTCAAAGCACACCTTCACTTCTCTGAGAGACATGCATTCATCCCACGAATAATACTTCCGCTTCATCCTTTTGATAGCCATCTGGGCAATCAGACATCACACTTTCAGATAGCCAACATCGCTCAGAGTTGACCTTCTCTCCTGTCTGCTTGTTGGTTGCAAGAATCACTTCGCCATACGTTCCGTCTCCCACCCGCTTCAAGATGGTGTAGCGATCCACTGCGAACGAAGTTAAGGGACAACAACGGCAAATGAGGTACGACTAGTATCTAGGGAGCATGCTGGTGTTAAAGCGAACGCTTCTGCACTTACTTGCTGAAAAGACGATGGAACAAGTGGCCAAGAAGCCACTGGAAAACCTTCCGCGACGCTCAAGACGAGAACCTGAGGGGCAACGTATCAATGGTACATGATGGGTCGTCGTGAAATGCAGCATCAAACAACGATCAACCACACAGCCAAACAACCGGAGATCAGCTCGCATCTCATTTGAAAACGTACACATCCTTCTTGCTCAATACTGTATCGTCATATCTAACTGCTGACTCTCCATTCTCGTTTCGCTTTTCCTTTAACGTTACCAACTAGCAACCTGTGAGTTGCTGTTTGGGTCGCATCGTCGCTGGTTCACTCAGGCGATCTCACTTGATCTCGTCTCATCTTGTCTGATCTCATAGTCTCTTGTTCACCATCCTCTTCCTCTTCGTTTCTTCCCGTCCTCTGCCTCCCCTCCATTGCCTTCTCCACAGGGCCTTGCATTGAAAACTTTCGAGCCCTCCAATACCCGGTCGATACCCCTCCTTCAACGTGCCCTACCCCTTTCTCAAATTTATCACCCCCTATAGACAGTCAAACTTAACCTTATCTCCTATGCAATCCTTGCCAAGAATACCACCCCCACCTATTGAAAAAAATAACCCCACCCACTCTTACAACCTTCGTACCCCTTGGAAACCCAAAGTACCCTCCCATCAGACCACAACTACCCCTAGTACCCTTTAAAAATAAAAGTGTTGTAAAGTAAAAATGCAGGTCATATTGTGCTTTTGAAAGGACTGCTGATGAATCTTAAAATAATTTAAAGTGTTGATATTTCAATGAAATATTTGAAATATTTAGTTAATATTTGAAAATTACAGAATATACAACAAATATTAAAAGTATATTTCCGAATCATATTATCTTTACTGTAACAGAACAATATTCAACAAAAAAGGGATTTATTCCCCTCAATTTTCAATATGTGATGGAAAATATCCAAAGTTTAGGGCACTTCAAAACTTTTCCTTAAAATATTTTAATTTTTTTTGATTTATTAAATTTCAACGCATCGGTTTCAGTTACGATCGTTACCAATATCAGTCAATCACCGTTACAAAACTGCAACACATATATATTTGTAACGTGCTTGTTGCAATGCATTCTATGGTGGGAGAGCAAAACTAGGGGCGATGGGTTACACGATCAAACATCTCCAGTGAAGCATGCGTTAAGGTGAAAAATATCAAACGACATGGCTGATGAAGACACCTGTCATGACAAGAGACGCTGGAGAAAGAATAGTCCAGGGGCAAGCATTTGGAAAAATGTTGTTCGTGGAATTGCCGCAGGAGCTCAGAACATGGTCTAGGCCATGGTAAGCCAGTCTCTCTCTGACTTGAGTTGGGCATCGAGCCTATCCTTCTCTGCCGCAAGCTGCTGATTCAATCTTTGCGCACTGGAAGACAATCAAACCCGTGGTACAACTTCGAAACTGAAAACCTGTCCTGACGCAATTTTTCCAGTTGAGCTTCTAATCTTGCCTGACCATGGTAAAGTTATCACACGCGAAGTAAAGATTCGACATGGGGTCTTCCAGTCAGTCTCGAGGCACCTTGCTATCTGCACGTGATTTTTCAATCTTTTCTTGCAGTCTTCTCTTGGACTCGGCTCTCAGTTTCTCAAGCTCCTCGTCCTGGTGAGTCACGGGAGGGTCAGGTTGGAGGTAACTTGCATCAATAGCTCACGAGCTTTTGATTGTGCGACTGCCGGATGTCAGAGAGTGAGCGCTCCAACTTCGCGTCAAACTCCGCTCGAAGAACCCTGATCTGCAGCTCCAACTGTTTGCCCCACGTCATTGTTGTAGCATACAAGTACGGATTGAGCTCACACGCGACGACCCTTCTGCTCGGCTCCTTTCCACCTCTTCCTGCAACGCACGGTGATGTGAAGAATAGGTCAATGAGACATGATCAGGAACAACCTGTAGACGGTTGGAGTATTGGTTTCTTGATTGTTGAACCTTCTCTTCCAACTTTCTCGCTTCCATCTCAGCAGTCCTCCTTCAAAACCTCTCTCAGCACGACCAGCCAAAAGCTCTCGCCCTCGATGCATCACCGAATGGAACTCTTCAAGTCATTCTCATCCCCCAGGCTGTTTTGCCGTTGGGAGTACAGGCTCTGTATCTGCAGGAGGATCTCGCTCGTTTCTCCTCCCCTCACATACTTCACTTGGATATCTTTGTCCTGCACACCATGATGAGCAAGAACCGGTTTGTCAGCAGCATGTCACGGCGAGCATGCTGTTGCAACTTACGGTACTCACAGCACAGATAGAAGCGAGCTCTGCTGGTCCGCAACCCTGTAGAGGCCTCCTGTTGATCTCCAAGATTTCATCTCCTGCTCTTATCTGCCACGTAAAAGACTCATTTAGACGCATTCAGCAGCTTTTCCAAGGGATTGGACCTGCCCCGAACGGTCTGCAAGACCCCCAGGAACAACGTTGTCCACAACATAGTTTCCGCTGCAGCAAGCAACGAACCACATCGTGAGCGACAGGGATCAGTCATATCATCACATTGTGTTACGTTTTCGGGCTCAATCGCAAGAGAAGACCGATACTCTTCTTATCCTGCATCTGGAACAAGAAAAAAAGGATCAGAGTGTCAATTTCCCCGAGGACTCGTTGTCTTTTGACAATCGAAGGGAACGACGTAAACTGATAACAAGGGATGATTTTATTGGGCATTTCACGCATTTCATAGACTGAGCTGCATGATTGCCACAAAACTGATCGATCCTCAAGCAGAGATAGGCTCTATCGCTCTCTGCCTTTCTATTCGCTCACGCGTTTCCCACCGAATGCTCAACGTTGGCCTCGTCTTGCTTCAAACGCTTCTCACTCACTCACCCTCTTCCTCTCTTCATCCACTCATCCTCAGCACTGCTCTCCTTGTTCGTCTCTGTCGTCCATCCCTGCCGCTCCTCTCGCACGACCCACACCTTCCACCTTGCCGCCATTGCTGGTCAACCCCCCCCACGACCCCCCACCCCTCCCTTTCCCTTGGATTTAGTGAGAACAATCCCGCCACCGCCCTGTGCTCCGACAATGGCGCAAGTACCTTTGGCGGAGATCGACGAGGACGGGAGTAAGAAGGCGGAGGCTGGTGGATGTGATGGGAGAGCAGAGACTCTCTCGTGTTGGCTACTCGAGCTGCATGAAGAAGGTTGAGATGGGGATGGAGAGCGTGCAGAGAACGCGATGAGATCAGGATCAGGAAGAGCAGCAGGATCAGTGGGGGGGGAGGTAAGGATCAGGATGAGGATGAGGATGAGGACGGAGATGAGGGTTCGCTGCACGAGATAGCTTCAACTTGATTCATAACTTTCAAATCCATGGGAATGATCGGGTTTGTTGTAGCCTTCAAGTATGTTTTGATCGACTGCAAGAATCAGGATCAGTCGTTCACAATCGTTCGCGGGTATGCATGGGTAGCCCTACCGGCCGCTTGTTCCCATTGTGTGAGTCTTCTTGGCAGGCTGAATACCATGACGACATCTATCAGGACGTGCACGCAAAGCTGAAGCAATCTGTTAGTTATGCTTGTGACGTCACCCGCTCGGGCTCCTGACCTCCATGGCAGGGGAAAATCACAGAATCCGAGTGTGTTGGGGGTGAGCAGAGGATGATAGGGATGGTGGGAGAAGATCATGGCCGATGACAATGGCGATGCCAGGAGGAAGAATACAACATGACGCGTCTTCGAAGCATCTCAAGGTCTACGGTTACTCGCAAGGTGAGGAGGAACGAGCGGAGCAGGTCGGTGATGAAGATCTTCAGCATATGGACGCGCAGATCATGCCAAGTCAGTGGAGCTTCTTCGAGCAAGGTGATCCCTGGGATGTTGTTGATGCTCGTCCGACCTCCTGCATTGTCGTCAGATATCCCGACTATGAAATTACTTGGAGTAATGATGGGTACTGAGAACATGGACGTGGAGGATGTCGCTACTCGACCTACAAACACACTTTTGATTAAAGCTCATGCTATTGTCTATTGGAAGGAGAGATGTGTGTAACATCACAGCTCTCACTGACGATCTTCACTTCTTCATCGCCCCTCAGACTGGTTGAGTTCAAGGAAAGTATCATAATCATTGCGTTGCTTTCTAAGGAGGGGAGTAGAGAGGAGAGGAGAGGAGGAGTACCATAAGAGAAGCGAGCCATACAACATGCATGATACAACATACACGTGACAAACGCCATTTCTCTCTCTCTCTATGCGAACGTTGGTCTGTGGGGTAAAAAAACGTCAAAGTCAGAAATCAGGGCCATGGAAAGGAGCAAGAGCGTGGAAGAGGATGGAGAGGGTGAAGAGGAGAGTAGCGATGGGGATGGAAGAGAGAGAGAGGACATGGGGAGGGAGGAGGCGTTGATGGAGAGAGAGAACATGGGGAGGGAGGAGGCGTTGATGGAGAGAGAGGTCGACATGCTCCAAGATGGGGAGGAAGCAGGGGAAACGTCCGGCATGGAGTGGGTGCGAAGCGAACAAGGAAATGCCTTTGTGCATCGGATGCGGGTGACGAAGTACTTGGATGTGACTAGTAGATGATTCACAATGCTACAGGAGGAGATGCTGCGGGAGAGGATGCTGCTTGAGGGCTGCGCATCGAGGGTCCAACAAGTTTGGAGGAGGAGGAGGATGAGGAGGGAACATTCCAGAATGTTCTGGCTGGTCCATGACGATGGAGGAAAGAAAATGTGTGACCTGATAGTCGATCAAGTCTTAGAGCAAGTCACTGACGAGGTTTCATTGTTGATGCATCACGCCGAGAGGTCAGGGAGAACTTGTGATATGATCGCTCAATCACGACATGGCATACTACAGGCTGCAGGGGGCTGTCAGGACGCGTCTCAGTCAGCTCAAGTTCCCTTGGTGGAGAGCTGAGAGACAGAGGGAGGAGCTTGCAGCTGTTGTGAGCAAGATGAACAACAGGCAGCGGTTTCGACGAGAGTACCTCTGTCTTGTCAAGCAACTCCCTGCTATCATCGCCCGCGAGGTGGAAGGACGAGTTCGAAAACGATTTGAGATGATTCAGGTGATGTGGGAAGGAGGAGTGCTTGCTGATTGAGACGATGGCTCCTGTTTGCAGAAACCTTCCTCGAAATGCAAGACTGAGCACTTGTCTGCTCGTGAGATGATGGTCGTTCACTCTGGAGCAATCAGATTGGAAGCAAGTAAGGGGATCACTTGCGGTGATGATGTTGGGGAACAAAACATGTTGAACGATGATGTCATGATGATATGTAGAGACGTAATGACATGTAAGATGATGTCTTCTCCAGGTGTTCGAAGATGGAAGGCTCAGATTGACATGTTCTCAGCGTTTGCAGCAGCCCACGACATTATCTCCTCGTTTTTGCTGCAAGAGAGTCGTAGACTTGCTGGAAGGCTGAGACAGACTCCCGAGCAGGTCGCTGCCGATCTGATCAGTGAGAGTGCGGCCCGAGCAGTCAGGACAAGAGAGCATGAAGAGAAGAGGAGAGCGATTCTGTGCCTTCAATCGCACCTCGTCGTTGTGAACCTGCTCCTCCGATCGCTGTCAATGCATGTCAAGTCATCAGCGAAACACAGTCATGGCTACATGTTCTCTCTATCAAGATCCTCTGCAACGACACTTCAAGCACATGTCAGGAGCAGCTATCACCACACGACATTCTCACACTTCAAACACGTCATGTAAGTTGCGTGCGAACAAAAGTGATGACAAGATCTGACCAGCGCGCGTAGGGTGAGATGTCAAGCAATGAGGAAAGAAAACGTTTACGCTAAGAAGGCAAGCAGCGTCAGTGTCTTGTCAGTTCGCATCTCAACATGTCTTGTGAGACTGCGATGGCTCGTCTTGTCCAAGCTCTTTGACTTGATCGCAAGTCTAGCATCCAGATGTTCAGAAACGGTTGATATTGAGTTTTTCTCTCTCCTGCAAGGCAACGAGTTCCCATCAACAACTGTTCTTCCGTCAGAAGTGCTTCATGTGCTAGCAGCCTTTCAAAGGGCATCTACTTTGTTGACATGTTTGAGTCAGCCGAGCTCCGAGAGGTTGGAGAAGGTCGAAGAAAGTCTTCTGGGTCATACAAAGTTCCTGCAACTGCTCACCGCTGAATTCATGTGGAGTTTGCAACAAGACAACGAGCTGGCGGGGATCTTGCAACATCTCAGCAGACATCTCATCTCTCCTAACGAGCTCGTTGTTCACATGTCAGATGTTTTCATCTCCTCTTTCCTTTCTAGGCTGCTCTTCTCACGGCGAGAAACGTTGTCCGATCCATCCCGATGGCATTTTCTCCTCGTGTTGCGGTCACATTTATCTCGCGGTCCCAGGGAGGTCGATCGTTTCCTGTCAAACTTGACGCAGGTCAGGCAGGTCTTTGATCGCCTCGTTGAAGCTGTTGTTTCTTGCTCCTGTCATAACACGATCGGCACACATGGCGTGAAATCGTCAACCATTCTCCTCGACATTCTCTTGAATCTGCTTCTGCACTCCAGGACAACCTTGGTGATATCACGGGATCACTTTCTTCGCCTGCTGTCGTTGTGTGTTGAGCTCGACAAGGAGCAATTCAGCGAATCTTTGAAACTCGTCTTGCGCATCCTCACAGTCTGCCTGCGGAAATCTCCCGACCTGTCGACGTTGGTGGAGCAGGAGAAGGACGCGCTGACCTCCTTGGCGAGGATCTTGAAGAGCGAAAATGCAAGCGGAGCCACTCCCAACTCGCCCATGAGAGAAGAGGAGGAGCTCTCGTGCCAAGCATGTTCCTGCCATCCCTGCTCCTTGGAGGCGATGCAGCTGCTAGAAGCTCTTCACATCTTCAATCGCGTCATAGCGCAAGTCTCGCAGGACCATGTTGACATCGTGAAGAGTTTGACAAGAAAAATGACCTGCCCCTCCTTTCAGTGTCGATCTGCTGCCATCAGAGTCCTCGCAGCCCTCGTGCGATGCTACGGGGCTGTCAAGCGACTCGTGCAGAAATCGCCGAGACTGCTGCGTTCGGTCTTGAATGCTCTTGCAAACACGAACAATGAAGAGCACATGGAGAAGATCGGCAAGTTTGTTGTTTACAGTTTCTCCGACTTCCCTTCATTCATCTGCTCGTCGTACAAGAGAGAGCTGGAAGAGTACAAGAACGTCTCCTCCCACGACATGCCCGTCAAAGATCAGAGCTCTCACCGCCACCTCCACTCCATGCATGACGCTCATTCGAACAGATCGCCTCGAAGATCCAGCATCAGAGATCGGTCGGTCAAGGAAGGGAAGGCAGGAACAGTCGAGGCTGGACCTGACGATGGAGCTAGAGATGGAGGCGGTACTAGGCCGTCGACTGCCTTCTCTGCCTGGACCAAAAGCTCGGGAGAGGAAGAGGAGGAAGAGGAGATTCTATCTCTTATGCTGAAGAAACCTCAGAAGCTTGATCCTCTCTCCTTCTCGGTCAAAGTTGAGCTCAACAACAGCACAAGGATCCGAGCAGAAGCAGGAGGCGGGGAGGGAAGAGAAGAAGGAAACGAGGGAGGAGGAGGAGATCTCGTGCATGGTCTGTCGCTGAGAGAGGTCCTGTCGCTGAGGTATCAGGTCTTGAGCATGTTTCAACTTCACGTCCCCGGCGCCATGAGGCAACTCTTAAAGATCTTGAGGGAGAAACTCAAGAGAAAGTCAGCCGGGTACAGACAAGTGAAGGAGACCTACTGGATGTTGGAGGCTGCGGTGACGCTGGTGAAGGGCATGGCGGCGTTTGTGGTCTCAGACGTTCACCATCGAGACGATCTCTTCGGCCCCAACTGGTACGACGTGGAGGAGGTGGAGGGGTTGGTGGAGGCAGGAGCACAGCTCGAGGAGGAGGCGAGGAGGCGGGTGGGAACATGGACAGCGTATGAGAGAGGGAGGATGGTCGTCGTAGAGAGAGTTAGCTGCTCTTCCATATTCCTTGCCATCTTTCTGCTGCATGTCGACGACAAGTTCGGTCGTTGGATGGTAAGGGCGCAGCTCAACAACCTCAGCGACTTGTTGCATCGAGGAGACGATGAGATGAGGTTCCTTGCAGTGAGATGCTTGCACGAGATCACGAAGAGGTACCGGACAAGCATACAGCCTTCCTACATCTCTGCAGTCGTCATGCAAGCTGCCAAGTTTGTGACAGACGACACGAGGGTTGAACGATCTCTGACGATGTTCAGAGACAGCATTAGAGTGAGCAGTGTCATGTTTGAGATCGTCATGTTGTAACCAACATGTCACAGAGGGACGAAGGATGTTCTCATAACCTGAAGAAGATCAATCTCAGTGAGCTCATCGTCAGGATCAAGATCGACGAGCTGGAAGAAACCTTGTCAGCCGCGCACTCGTGCGGTGACGTGAAGATCCAAACAATCAAACTCCTTCAGAACCTCTTCTGCTCGGTTGCCCTCTTCCTCCTCCTCCTGTCCTGTCCTGTCCTGTCCTCTCTCCTCCTCTCCTCTCCTCTCCTCTCCTCTCCTTTTCACACTGTCTTTGCAGAGACCAAGGTTGCACCTCCCTTGGACTGCTCTCCTCGAAGATCTCTGCCTCCTCCTCCGTTCCAACAACTCCCTCCTCGCTGTGGAGACTTCAAACGCGCTGGCCGCCATGTTAGCATGCGACTTTGCAGGCAAGACAATGTCACGAGGGGCCCGCTGTCTCACTCTCCTGCTCTTGTAGACGTTCAAGTCACAGCCTCCTGTGCCAAGGGGATGCCGCAGGTAGAGCGATGGGCCGTTAGCAACGTCATGTGCCAGCTACGAGGATCTGATCAACACACGGACACCTGCCGATCGATGGAGCCTGTCTGGTTGCAGAACAATCAACTTCACCAGCAAGTGAACGACTACAAGGCTGCCGTTATGCTCGATCTGGTTCATGCTGGTTCAAGTAACCAAGTGACCATTGGGAGCGTCCTGCTACCCGTCCACCAGCTGCATGCTGCGGTGGCGAGGCGAAAGACGACGGGGTTTGTGGTGACGGGGAGGAGAGGCAAAACAGCAGGAGGGGATTACATTGCCGTGTCCTCCAAGACCGAAGTCGTGATGGAGAGATGGTTCGAGATCGACAAGGAAGGGAACCAGGTCAGCGGCTACTTCGGACGCTTCACAGGGTTCGGACAGGGCGGGGAGATAGTGGGGATGAAGAAATGTCAGAGTGAGATCTTTCTCAAGATCAAGTACCTTCTACACATTCAGGTACAAAGAAGAGAATTTCTTTTGCGGGAGTGAGGGAGGAAGGTGAATTCGTGTCAGGTTGCAGATGTTGTTGAGCGGAGCCTGTGGATTGCAATCTTTCTTGTGGAGGGTTTTCTGCTGTCGGACGAGAGTGGCAGGAGATTGGCAGGGTCAAAGCTGCTCACTAGCGCGCTGAAACATTCAGGTGAACATGCATGAAGTGAGGAGGAAAGTCTGTACAGCAGAGGATGTGTAGTAGAAGATGAAAGATTTCAATGTTGAAGGTGTGAGATGTCAACATGATGAAGACCTCAACACGATGAGGATGAAACGGCTGAGAGATGTGAAAGTCATTTAACTATTGATCACCAGATGAGTTTTGTTCTGTCCTCGCACACCTACCGTCGTTCTCCCTCGCAGTTGCCCTCCTCCTCAGGAGTGAAAACTTCCAAGAAAGGAAATGCACGAAAGAAAACTTGACTAGGATGCCTGACGTTGTCAAACAGGCTCAACGCACTTCACATGCTGCTGGAAGTTACCAACAGGAACGATCTCTATCAGCTTCTTGCCTTCTTCTTTGAACCGAATCTCGTGCAAGAGCTTTCCAGGTCCCCTCCAACCTTGTTCTTCCTCTCCTTACCCGCCTGATCGTCGCAGCCTCCTCGCTCTTCTCTCTCAGCATGTCAGCAGCAACAAGTTTGCGTCCTCCCATGAGCTCCAGGATCTCAGCGTGAAGGGCGAGAACCTACTCGCGGCGCTGAAGCTGGCATGGAAGAAGGTGCCGATGGCGACAAAGATGCGATTCAATGTCGACACTTGCAAGACACCAGATGCTCTCTTGTATGCTCCTGATGGTCTGCGGGGTAAGATGAGAGCTGGGGAGGAAGAGAATGGTAGTGATGGAGGGTCAAGAGGAGCGATGGATGAGTTAGATGTTGAGCAGTTGCACATGTCATGGAGATTTTGCTCTTTCGGGCAGTTGACGGTGACAACTTGGACAGATGCATGGTTGTTTGCAAACGCAATCGTTGGCGACATCTTTGATGAGAAGGAGCAAGAAGAGATAAATCCCAGTGAGCTCAATATCTCTACTCCTCTCTCCTCTCTCCTCTCGTCCACCCTCCCCATCGCTCCCTCTCCTCCCTGCTTCACATTTTCTCCCTCACTTGCTCTCCTTACGACGTGCCCTGACCTTCTTGCAGATCGCAGCAGCCATCTGCTCCTATCCCTCGACCTCGGTCGCGTGGGAACGAGCAAGGAGGAGCAGGAGGAGGAGGGGGCGTCTGCTCTGTCTCCTGCTAGCTCGGTAGGGGTGATAGAGGAGGAGGCGACCGTGACTTCACCACAGGCTTACCTTGTCTCCGATGTGTCACGAGCTTCGACTATCAAGGAGCTGCTGGCCCGCGTCAAAGGAGCAGGAGGAGCAGGAGCAGGAGGGCTCCTCACAGGGCGGAAGAAACTTCGGAAGAAGGTCACAAAGACAAAGAAGACGATGGCGAAGACGATTCAGTTCTCAGAAACTCCTTCCTCCCCCTCGCGCTTCAAGACCTCCAAACCCAAGACTGCCGTCTGACAACCGCGGAAACAAGAGGACCAGGGAAGAGATGGAGGAGACGAATGGAGAGGAGACAGCAGCAGCAGCAGCAGCAGCAGCAGGAGCAGCAGCAGCAGCAACAACATGCTACAGACACTGCGTGAGAGCATGTCAAAGGGGTAGAGACGGAGGGACGAAATGGAAGAACAGGGGCGAACTTATTGCAAAGAGTCACAAGTGTACACATAGAAAATCAGTGCAAGGTGGAAATGGTCAAGGGGAGGAAAGCAGAGGAAAGGAGAAAAAAAGAGCTAAAAGTAGAATTGACACCTATACAACTAAATGTACATGTATTTAGAAATCACAGTCCATCTCCATCCTCCCCCTCCGTCCCCTCCCACCTTCTTACTTCTTGTCTCCTATCGCCTTCTACTACATCAGCTTCCACACTCCTCCTCCTCCTCCTCCTGTCATCCCCACCCCTTGTTCCTCTTCTTCCTCTTCTTATCTTGTCCATCCGTCTTCTACTCGCACAGGAATCGGCTCAGGCACGAGATACTCCGGTCCAATCGACAGAGCTCCAAGTCCTCCTGCTTCCAACTTCAGTAACTGTCAAGAAAAGGGGGGAGGATGCAGGAATGGGGTGGGAAGGAGAGGTGAAGAGCTAAGGAAGGACAAGGATGAAGGGAAGAAACTAGGATCAGAGAGAGGCAGGAGTAGAGGGAGGGCAGAGGGGAGGAGGAGGAGGAGGAGGAGGAGGAGGAGGAGGAGGAGCAGCAGCAGCAGCAGCAGAGGTGAAAAGTAGCGTCTGACCGCCGCGCCAGTCATCCGGGTCGACGCAGAAGCGAGCGATAATGAAGTCAACGCATCTCAAAGGAAAGTTGTATCCTCCTGGATTGCAGTCGTAGTCCTCCTGATAAGACTCGATCGTCATATCACGACCCTCTCGCCCCTCCCCACCTCTTGCTGCTCCTCCCTCTCCTCCCTCTCGTATCTTCCTCCTCCTCGTCTGTCGTTCATTATCCTTTCCGTCCCTTCTGTCCTCTCTCTTCTGCCCCCCCCCCCGTCTCCTTCCTCCTCTTCCTCCTCTTCCTGTCTCACCTTGCACTGCTTCGGTAGCTTCTTCACATTCTCCTTCCCTAGAATCGCTCCGAGCAGCTGCGCTCCCACCCCCTCGTCGTTGTCTCCGCCGGGGGGTCCAGGAAGAGTCTTGGTAGACTCCAGGTAGAGGGTAGGCTGGAGGGCAGCGGGTGGGTGGTAGAAGCTCGGGACCCCCCTAACAAACTCCGGGGTCCTCCTTACGGGTAGAAGTTCCCGCAAACTTTCAAGAAACGGATAATTGGTCGGCGAGGTAACCTGGAAATAACATGGGAAATCAATCCTTGACCTGATTCAGCAATTTCCCATCTTCAGCATTCAGTCCTCTCCCTCGCGCCCCATTAATCATTAGGTTGCTCCATACCAACTCCCAACTCCCTCCTCCCTCCTCCCTCCCCCCTCTTGCGCCTCACTTTACCTCGATCTCATGAAGTAAAATCTCAGCCTTTGCGTTCAAGGTATAGGAACTGATGCCTTCAACCACCAAGGGAGATTTTCGGCCTACAACCACCCTCAGCTTCTGACCCCAACGCTCCTCCTCCACCAACCTGTGTGCCCTCCAACCATTCTCTTCTGCACCTCGAAGAACTCCTTGGAGCTGATCACGCCATCCCCGTTCGAGTCCACCCAACGGAAGATGTCCTTGAGCGTCGACATCCCCGAGAACCTCGGGAAGAAGTCGATCCTCCAGCGGATCTTGATCTTGTTCTTGCACAGCCCGTACTTGTCCATCAACACCGCAGACACTTCGCATCTTGAGAAGAGAACGTTGGCAAGGCTGGGAACGATGGAGAAGAAGGCTCGGTAAGCTCCGATCCCTTCGATGCTGAACCCCTGTGTATCCCGCAGGGTGATGGACGGGTGGAAAATGCTGAAATCACAGGACTCGGTGAAGATGGTGGGGTAGTCCGACAGCAAGGTGTCAACTGCCTTCCCCCTGTTCAGCTCGAACTCCTGCTTCAGCTTGTCCTCTGCTCCTCCAGACAGCGAAAGACCAAAAGTTTGAACGCGGTCTTGCTCAACAACCCGTTCGGCAAGGCTGCTGACGGAGTTCAGACCGTGGTTCACGTTCCTTAGCCTCTTGCTTGCAAGTATGTTCACATTCACAAGTTTTACGTTCTTTGATGCCAGGGATGCGGGCGGAAGGGCGATGAACCCTGCGACGGGGACATCGATGAAGAGTAGAAGAAGGCTGATGACGTGGGCATGAAGAGTCGATAGTTTGCGCAGCATCAAACGTTTATATCTGTACCTGATAGTCAGCAGCCGAACGATGCAGCAAGCATGTAATCTTGTCCCTACAGTCTCCTTGTAGTCATTCTCGCTGTATCTTCCCACTAATCTTTCATCGTCCCACTGTGGCCTTCTGACTAGTTTTGCACGTGTCAATAGGAAAATCCGATCTACTCGTTTTCATTCCACATTCGGTCTACTGTGCATACTTCTCTGCCTACATTACAAAGTTATTCCCTATCTTCAAGGCTTCACTTCTTCTGAGTCGAATTTTATCTTCTAGCTGTGAACAAGACTTCTTTTCTCTCATTTTGTCTCATCGATTGCTCCTTCTAAATCTTCATGCTTGCTTCTTCTATCATCTTTCTCTTCTTCTTTCAACTCTTTCATTTGAAATCTCCTGGGCCTCCTTTCTGCTATCTCCTTCTGCTCCTCCCTCGTCCTCTTGTCATGGTTTTCTACATTTTTTGCGCGCTAGATATAAAGGGGCCAAAAAAGAAAATACCCCCTGAGATCCCTCGACCCCTCTCATATGGACCCCTTTCTTTGTAGCAAAATTGCTTCATAATTCCATGGGTGGGTGTTCACTTGTGGGGTGGGTGGTAAGGAAGGGACCTTGTGATGTGTAAAAGGAAGGATGAACTAAAAAAAACATTTGGATCATTTGAATTCAATTTCAATATGATTTTCGTGTTATCTTCAACATAGACAAAAATATTCAAATTTGAGTGAGAAACTTTGATTTCTTTGGAACCGCAAGAGAGCAGTGAAAATGCTGAGAAAGCAGTAGAGCAGGAGGAGCGGGAGGAGCGGGAGGAAAAGGAGGAGGATCGATATCCAAAATTTCCGTCTTGGAGTTGAAAATGAAATGAATGGACATGTTTAGAATTGTTCACGTTCATAAAGTTTGAGAAAATCCAAGGGTTGAGAGCATGAGAAAAAGCAAAAGAGAGTCGAAGATGAAAGGATTAGCGTTTGGTCGTTTTCTTCTCAAAGACTAACTCGTCTGGTCTGCTTAGACAGCATGCCCAAGTTCAGATATGAAGCCGGCGAAGGAGTCTTTTACAAAGTCGATGACTTTTCCGGCGATGCGGATATCTTCTTTCTGACGTGATCAAATTTGCTAAGATGACTTTTATTATTAACCCTGATTGCAGGCATATCCACAACGATCACCTGGGAGGACTTCATGACAGTTGGTGTAGAGGAAGAATTTGCTGCTCGAAGCAAACACTTTCCCTGCTGAAAACTAAGTTCAAAGGCCTAAGCAGTTCAAATTTCGAGATCGTGGAGATGAATCGATCACACATCATACGCATCAACTCCAAAGTCGCCTTATCCATTGTCGCCATCAACGCCAACCACACGCCTGGAAGCGTCATGTTTCATGTATCTGGAGGTTTTGGCAACCGCCTGCACTCGGGGGATTTCAGATACGACCCTAAGATTCACACCACCGAGAACTTCCCGTGCTTGGGGCGAGTGGACGAACTGTACCTTGACACAACGCTGTTTCATCCCTCCTGGTCTTTTTCTCTGACCAAGGAGCAATCGTGTGAAATCATCGTGAACATCATCAGGGACTTTGGATTGGATCGGGAGATACACCTGGTCCTGGATTACTTCGGCCAAGAAAGTATTATCAAAGCGATCTACAAGGCATTTGAGGAAAAGATCTTCTTGAACCTTGATGCCAATCTCAATGCTCAGACTCGACATGTGTGGACAGCATGGTCGCGGTCCAGTCACCTGAAGCACGCTTTAACCACAAGCAAGGATTGCTCTACTAGATTTCATGCCTGCTCGACTCGTCGGCCAAGACCAAACTCCAACCAGGTCACATCGAATGAAGAAGAGAATTGCACAGTCTATATGGTCAAGAAGACTTTCTGCATGCAGCAAAACCAGAAATTTCCTATCATTATTCGGCCTTCTACGTTAGCTTTTTGCCGTACAGACTGTGAACAAGAAAATGATGAATTTTTGAAGAATGGCCACATAGTACGTGTATGCTTCGAAGATGGAAGACTGGACCATAATGGTGAGTTCTCTCGAATATCTGACTACTTGAATTGTCTGATTTCTCTGTCTAGGAATTTTCAGAGTTTTCTACTCTATGCATGCAACGCATTCGGAGCTGTGCAGCTTCTATGACGTCACGGGGAAACCAGCACAAGTGTACCAGGCGATGCCTGGCCAGGCGCCGGAGAGAATAGCGAATGAGAAGCTCGAGGATTCCTTGGAGATGTCAAAGTACTCTCATGGCTTCAACCCGAGGCTGCGGACAAGCAGCGACGGGACCAACTTTCTTTACGGAGTGATCGATTTTGACAAAGAGAGCGTGAAAAAGATGCTCCAGCGGACCGAGAATCTTTACCGTGACTGGTTTGCGCGCACCTTCGTGCCCTCGGAGTTGACGTCAGTTGCCAAGGACCAGGCGCCAAGCAAGAAAGGAGCAGCAGCTGGAGCAAAAGCAATCCCTCATGACGACCCGAGGCCAGTTCGCTTCATTTCCCTCAAGGAGGCAGGCAGGCAGTATGCAAGACTCAAGTACCACGATCTCACCGAGCTTGATCAGTTCGAGAAGGAAAATGCTGTGAACCGATGACCAGTCACTGTTCTGCCACTCACTGTATATAGCCTAATGATTACTTCGAATGTAGATTATCTGCTATGTCAATTTTCTTTCATGTTATTGAAACCTCAGTTGCCGCCTGCCCTGTTTCGGTCAAACCATGTCAAGGTTGAAGGAACCACTAGGCCCGTCAAGTTGTGGCGGCACTGCGGGCCGGGGCGGGCCCCGAGCCGCCCGTCCTGCTCGCGGGCAACACCGCGCCACTAAACAAAATTCACACAGCGAGCCAGACAGCGAGCATGGGGGAGGCTGCGGCGGCGCTTGCGGGGAAGCATGCAGGAGGGGACCTGGCAGATGCAGGGCTGGAATGGCTGAGAAGAGAGAGCAGTCGGATGGAAGATGAGTTACTGAATGACTTCGAGAAGCTGTCAAGGCTGAGGTCAGCAGGAGCCCTTGATGTTCTTAGCTTGCTGAGTTACCCCAGGATCGAGCTCAAGAGGACTACACTGCTCAGAGCGCAGCTGGACAAGGCCATCGCTTCTCTGGAGGTGAGATCTTGGTCTTTGATGACCTCTCTGGTTACGAAAGCGCATCAGGCACAGGATCAAGCCATCACAAATGAATTGAGTACAAGAGGAACGCCCAATGCTTTCGCGGGTGTACATGCTAGTAAAGCAGATGCCCACAAGTCAAGTCAAACAACGCCCAACAACGCAGAGCAGAAGAATGACAGCAGCTCCTCCACCGCCAGCACCGAGACAACCAAAGAGACATGCCCTGCTGGCCCATCCACCCAGAGAGGCACAGCCGTCACCACTATCCCAGTACCTTCAGTGCAACCAATGGCGGAGAGGACAGACGGATCGTCAGAGAATGACAGGTTAAAGGATAACGTATCTACGAGTGATCGAGATGCGGAGAATAAATCTGAAGCTGCAACGGCTGAGGCGTCTACCAGGAACAACATTCTTGGATCTGATCAGCCAAAACCTCTAGCGAATGACCAGAAATCCGAAACTGCCGCTGGAACAGGAACAAATGACAACAAATCTAACGAGGAAACAAACAGGTATTGTGTGATGAATGTCTTGATTGTGAATCCGTTGCTGACATCTTATTGCTTCCCAAGCGAGGTGGTTGCAGAAGTCAAGAATCCAGCTCAACCTCCTGCACATCGGGAGCCCTCGAGCAATCAGGACCTGTCGGATATTCCGATTGTGCGGATGTTCTTTAGTTGAAAGACCGACTCTAACTCCTTCTGTCAGATTCTGTTTGCTGCACAACAGACGGGGGACATCAGTGAGAAAGTTGACGTTCGACCAGTGGACAAATATTTCGAAGCTATGGCAAGTACCATAGCACTTCAATACGCGAATACAAGGCCTAGAAACAAATTGAAAGTCAAGCCCATTCTGCTGCGGAACCTTCAGAAGAAGTTCGAAGAATTGTGGAAAGATTTAAACTTCAAGACACTTGGGTACCTTCTATCGACGAATGAAGAACAGATCATGACGTAACGTGGCAGATTTTCTTCGTTTAAAGAATTCTGTGAAGCAGCGCAGCGGGCTGGCGTCGTGCAGTTTGAAAACGAGGGCGCAAACCCATTCATCACCCCAGGAAGGTCAATCTCAGAGGACATCTCCGACTCCAGGAAAGAAGTTCTCTGGAAGCCAATCGCTTACGATGCTCGGATGCGATTCTCGGCCAAGGCACCTGCGGACACAGACGCTGTACACTTTCAGCTCAAGGTACGTCACGATGCTCTTGATTGCTGTGCTGCCGTGACATTTCTGACCTCCCGACAGGCGATATCTGAGCTTCCATTTCACGAGGACGTTCAACGACCGAAAAAACCGATGAGGTGAGAAAGAAATCCTGCCCTTGGTCTCCTCACCTCGGACAACCCAGGGGGGGCAGCGGGATGCACTTCGTCCTCCCAGCAAGGAACTTGAGGCCTGGAACACACTGGCTGAGGCTGAGGATGGGGATTTCAGACGCCACTGTCAAGGATCATCGGCGATGGGGAGCATGGAGCGAGCCCTTTGCCATTGCCGTCTCCAGTGATGGGACCATCCAAGAGGTCAAGGGGCGGCAGGAGCCGGTTGCACCAGCCAAGACGGCTCTGCAGGTCGGGGAAGTAGCTGAGATAAGGCGAGCTGGCGAGAACGGCCCCAGGAAAGCTGCGAGATCTACTTCTACGAGGGAGGTGGATGAGCTGAATCTCACAGCGCCGCCGGCGAAGAGGTGGGAGAGAGCTGAAAGTTCCGTTCGCTTCTCACGCTTCTTGATGTCGCAGGACCCGGTCGCAAGTGAATGCGTCCAAAACGAGCCTGAGCGGCGCCATGAAGTAGCTTCTTTTTGTAAATGATCAAACTCCGATGTCGCCACCGTATTTTAGCACGGTTTCAGTGTGTCCGCAACTAATCAGAACAGCGCGGCCGGGCCGATGCCGGCCCACCGTCGCGGCACTGCACGGGGTTCGAGCCTCGGAGTGCACTGCAGGCCACGGCCGGAACTTGACTCCAAGGCGGCCCGGGCCCGGCGGGATCCGATCACTGAACTACGAGGCCGCGGGGGCGGGGAGGCACCACGGTTTCGCTCAGCTGAAGGGGATGCGATGTTTGTGTAACAGAAAAATTCGGGCGTAACTGACAATGCTGGTTGAGGCGCAGAGGAAGGGTTTAGTGGGGCGAGCAGGAAGGGGGAGGATGATGGGCAGAGACATGGGCGAAGACGAAGAGAGGAATGTAGAGAGGAAGAGATCGCGAGAGGTAGGCGGAGCATGCAGATCAGGGCAGGGGCAGGGAAAGAAGAGAGAATCGTCAAAAACAAGGAATGCTGGCGGGGAAAGTCAGCGAGAGAGAAAGAGAGAGATTCTTATGCACAGAGGAAGCAACCTACAAGGCTGCTGTCTCTCGAGGCAGAGAGACGAGATTGTTGAACATGTTGACATGTGAAATGGATGCGTCGCCACCGCTCCGAAGGTCATCACAGTCGGCGTGATTTGACTGGTTTCTTGCTCAGATGGGGAATAATGCTGGCAAGACCGTCAAGTCAGCAGTAGGAAAAGCTCAAACAGTAGTGGAGGGAGGAATCCACGGCCTCTCGGCCTGCATGTCCAAGGATACGGGAGATATATCCGACATCAAGAAGTAAACATGGATTTCTCCGTGATCTTTCATTTCATGTCTTGCTATCCCTTGCTCGAGATTTTATGTTTGCCTTTCACGAGCTGACTTGTATCGTGCAGAGAAACTCCTGTCACGATCGGCTTTCACGGCCCTGACATTCACTTCGACGACCTGAGGGTTTCCGGCAGCGGCGTTGCGCTCGCGTCAGAGTCAATATCACAGGTTCGTTCACTATGAGCGGAAGAAAGGAACTTCGACTGAGGGCCATGCAGGATAAAGCATACTTCGAGGTCAAGATCGGTACAGCAAAGGAAATGCCCTCTTGCATACTCTGATGTTGCCGGTAGCGAAAGCGGAAGGCCGATGGGGTGTCGGCGTTTGTAAGCAGAGCGTTCACTGTGAGTTGATGGGGAAGAGCTGAGAGACCAATGTTTTGTCGCTTCATGACTGTTTTCTCTCCTCCTTCCCTCCTCTCCTTGTCTTTGCCTGTTCCTCTCCCTCTCTTGCCCGCGAGCTATCACCCTCATCGATCCGATGAACTCGTGCGATGCCTGCTGCTTGCTTCCTTGCTCACTTGGTTTTCCAGCTTCGGACGAGCTGAACGTGGAAGGAGAAGGATGGTGTCTGAGCTCTGGTACCCTCGTTGCTTCTTGCCACCTGCTCCTCACATGCTCCTGCTCCTGCTCAGTGCAACTTGAATACGGTGAAGGAGACGTCATCGGAGTCACCTATGACCAGAGCATATTCCCCACTGCTTTGCGATTTTACCATAATGGTGAGTCGCGGGCATCGTTAGAGGAAGGAAGATGCGTTTGTCAGAGATGTTTCTTGTTAGCCCCTGAATGTCATGCAGGTGAAGTTTTAGAGGAGCTAACAATCACTAGCATTCGGGGAGAGGTGACAACAGCTCTCGTCTGCCAGTCTCTATCCCATGAGCAATGTCTTCAGGTCTTCCCGGCGGTACATGTCACAGACGGCGCAGTGGTGGACTGCGAGTTCGATGGGGAGAACGGGTTTGCGTGAGTTGGCGAGGTGAGGGATGGTCGACTTGTGTTTGAAGCTCTTCCGCAGTTATCCTCCTCCTGCGGGATTCACTGGGGTTGTGAGCATGAGAAGCGTGATGTAGATCGGAACAAGCATCATGGTTTTCCTTTTCTTCAGAGGCGATCAGCCTTTTTTGTATTATTTGAATAGCTTTCGGAGAAACACGTTTTCTGGAGTTTGCACAACAGAATAAAACACACAGTCACTGGTATCTCGTCCCCTCCTTCTCCTACCCTCCCTTCTCGTCAGGTATCTCGTCCCCTCCTTCTCCTACCCTCCCTTCTCGTCAGGTGTCTCGTCCCCTCCTTCTCCTACCCTTCCTTCTCGTCAGGTATCTCGTCCCATCCTTCTCCTACCCTCCCTTCTCGTCAGGTATCTCGTCCCCTCCTTCTCCTACCCTCCCTTCTCGTCAGGTGTCTCGTCCCCTCCTTCTCCTACCCTCCCTTCTCGTCAGGTATCTCGTCCCCTCCTTCTCCTACCCTTCCTTCTCGTCAGGTATCTCGTCCCCTCCTTCTCCTACCCTCCCTTCTCGTCAGGTGTCTCGTCCCCTCCTTCTCCTACCCTCCCTTCTCGTCAGGTATCTCGTCCCCTCCTTCTCCTACCCTCCCTTCTCGTCAGGTATCTCGTCCCCTCCTTCTCCTACCCTCCCTTCTCGTCAACTTGCTCCCTCATACTCGCTCGGTCTGTTTGACTCTCCCTTCCTTTTCCCTTTCTCTCTTCCTTTTGCGTTTTCCTCCTTTTCCTCCCCAATCTCCTCTCCCTCACTCTTCCTCTCCCTCCCCTCCTTGCCTCCCTTCACCATCCCCTCCCTCCCCTCCCCCTCTCCATCTCCCTCCCCCTCCCCCTCCCCCTCTCCATCCCCACCTCGTTGCGACTCGAGGCATCGGGGATTTTTCAACGGTTTTTCATTCGTCATGGGACGGGAAAATTCGTAGCAGCGAGCGGGCAAGGGCGAGGAGGCTGAATGGCAGCAAGGGAGGGATTGGTGATGGGGGAGGACAGTTGGTAGGGAAGAGAGGGGGGGTAGGAGCAGAGGACAGGAAGGCGGGAACTGGAGGAAGGACTAGAGAAGGGGATAGAGGAGGAGCGATAGGAGAGGATAGAGGAGCGGGGAGCTAGTCCGAGGATGAGCTAGAGGACGGAGGTAAAGCTGTGCCTAAGATGATGCCGCAGACTTGTGAGAATTTCTCGATGGAGAGTCAAGACGTCACGCTGAGCTCTGAGGACATGGAGCTCAGCACCAGCGAGGAGGAGGACCCCTCCATTGCGCTCTCGTGCACCCCTGACATGCACTTGCTGGCCCAGAAGGCTGCAGCATTGTCTACTCCAAAGAAGAAACTTTCGATGGAGGAAGTTGTTCAGAGGTGCTGGATGTGCTCGCAGCCGATCCCTCCCGTCTCAGACAAGTTTGGCAGGCTGGGTGTGGAGAGCGTGAGGCTGTACAGGCAGCGCAAGGAGGAGAGACGGGCAGCGGCGAATGAAAACTTCCAGCGCATGACGAGCAGGCAGATTCCGATGTCGCCCTACTCACGACAAGTCGTAGCCGAGCGAGAGAAGCTGGGAGAGACCATGTTTGACCGGACTGAGAGGATGATGCAGCGACGTCGGCAGCTGGAGCAGGTGCGCCATGAGTAGATTGTCGTCTCCCTTACATGATGGTGAAGGCATGCAAGGAGAAGGAAGAGGAAGAGATCAAGAAGTTGCAGAAGCCGCCGCAGATGTGTCCGCAATCACGGAAGATAGTGAGCAAGATGTCAAGGCTCGGAGTTGACATGATCGATCGATCCAACAAGTTGCTCGAGAAGAGGAGAAATGCGATCGAGGTGACAACATCCAGCGTGACGTGTGCCCACCCTGACCGACATTTCGGTGCTGTTTGCAGGAAGGAAGAGGCAGGAAGGACATGGAGCTGCGTGAGATGCAGAATCGGCAGAAGATCAGCCCTGGTTCAAAGAAGCTGGTAGAAGGATCGACCCGAGCGAGCAAGACTACAAGACCGTCCATAATGTCTCATCGGTTCATTGTGAGCGCCAATCTCCCACCGCATCCTTTAGCTGCTGAGCTATCTACTACAGAATTCCTCGTTGGATGACTCTCTCAGGAGATCAGCGAGCAGCAACAGCACGTCAAGTCGGAGAGCTGAAGAGGATCGAAAAAGGAGCAGTCTTCCTGAAGCACAGTCCAAGTATGAACCGTGCTTCCAGTCTAGCTTGTGTAGAGGGTGTGATATCAGGGGGAAGGGGGTTGACCGCTCTGCAGGGAAGTCAGCATGGCGGCTCAGAGGAGTGTGGAGTTTTTACCTGAGGACATGAAGGAGTTCGAGAGGTTCTTGGAACCTCCCTGTCTTGTCCATGTCAACAGTTGTCCTAGGTTGCAGTGGGAGAACGCGAAGATGAAGTCAAAGATCAAGAAGTACCGCAAACAGTGAGACAAGAACTCAAAGAGGAGATGGAGCTCACTCGCACGTGCTCCATAGGCTACAAGCGGCGCAGAAGGGAGCGGAGGGGAATACGCCCGTGCAGCTGCTCATCAGCCATTCGAACATGGTGCAAGAGCACCCGATCTCAAGGAGGACGATCGAGGCGATGGGCGGAGCTCTGATCAAAGAATCGTTTGTGAGTATCGACCATGCTGCTGTCCTTCTCTCGTTCGCACTCGCCTCGCCCCCCCCCTGCCTTTTCCTCCTCCTCCTCCTCCTCCTCTGCATCCTGTTCTTCCACCATGCTCCTCCTCCTCTGACTTTGTCGAACTCGCAGAAACTGATGCGGACGGTGATGACGGATGAGGAGCTTGCGTTGAAGCTCAACGAGCTTCTCAAGGCTCAAGAGTGAGTCGGCCAGCCAATCATGCTGATCTTCTGACGTCTGGACAAGATCTGAAGTCTTCTCGAGCGAGTTCGAGACGAAGGCTATGCAGCAAGTGGAGGTATGACGACGATGAGGTTGACCCGTCAGTGACATGTCCCAGCCTCTCTTCAACATTTTCTTTCATTGCATCCGCTGCGCATCCAAGCAAGGAATCAACTTGTAGCTTTGCTGCCCTGGTGCCGCTCTTGTCTGATCGACGTCCATGACAGGGAAACCATGCTGTCCTCGCTCGTCAACTCGTATCCCGAAGACGTCTCCTCCCCCATGCTGCTTCTTCTTGCCGCTCACGCTCGTCGCAGGTGTTGGCGAGGTTTGACGAGGAAGGACAGGACTCCAAAGGTTATGATCCTCGACCTCCCTCCTTTTTAACCCTGACTTCTCAGGATTTTTGCAACAAGAGCTCTCGGACGTCGTTCACGGCATGCAAGTATGACAAACCAGCTCTTGTAGACGAATTTACAGACAAACGAACCAAGTGAATATAAGATTGAAACTGATGCAACTCGATAATCGAGTTTGATACTTTCAGATATCCAGGTCGTCGTCTGGATCGTCCTCGTCCTCGTCCTCGTCCTCGTCCTCGTCCTCGTCCTCCTGCTGTAGTAGACGTAAGCAACAAGATCACACAGTGTGCAGTGAGACATCTTCAAGAATCTCCAGGGCATCTTCAACGTCGCCTGCCGTCTTCCCGCGATCTTGCGATGGCCTTGCAAGAGAAATCTCAACTCAACATTGGTACAGACGTTCTCCGATAAAAGAGAAAGAGATATGAAGATCAATGACAGTAAGATCAAATTCAGAATACCCCTGATTCAGATGCCGTTGGAAGGGGAGCTGTACCGACGCCCTCTGTGCTTTTTCTCCCTCCGAGAGCTCCAGGTTGAAGGAGAGGCCTGGAGGAGCGACGTGAGCAGGGTTGCGACAGCAGCAAAGTTTCTCACCCAGCGATGAGATCAGGCTCCCTTGCGAAGACTCATCCTCCTGCAC
>NW_005434656.1:120000-157897 GCF_000315625.1 Guillardia theta CCMP2712
AAAGCTGGATGTCAGCCCGGTCAGGAGACGTGTGAGCCCGCGGACGGAATTTTCGTATGAAGAGCTGCGGGCCATCCACTACAAGGCCAAGGCCGACGGCAACGACCATGAACGCTCGCACGAAGGGTCGAGGAGAAAGGTGCGAGCACGAACGCGCGTCATGAAGTCGCAGCCACAGGAGGCGCAAGGGTCAGCACAGGGAGACATCAGCTTGTCAAACGTGAACAAGAGCAACGGTCAAACAGTCGTAACTCACTCTCCCTTGCCCCAGGGCATCTTCTCACCCCGTGTTGAGACTTCTGCCGGTCAGCAATTCCCGGATCGAAGCTTCGAGTCCTGGGATGCCAAGATTATCTCCAGTTCTCCTCTCCGCCAGAGTTTTCCTCTCTCTGTTGCACAAGTCTTCCAAGAGTTCACACAGAGTAACGCATCGCCTCGCCGACAAACGCCAGCTCATCCCCGACCTCTACCAGCTAGCGACCAGCCTTCCGCGCCTCAGCACAAGACTCCAGCTATCGACCAGCCTGAGCCGTCTCCTCGATACCAGCCGTCTCCTCGGTACCAGGCCCCAGCTATCGACCAGCCTGAGCCGTCGGCTCCTCGATACCAGCCGTCTCCTCGGTACCAGGCCCCAGCTATCGACCAGCCTGAGCCGTCTCCTCGGTACCAGGCCCCTGCTCGATACCAGGCCCCAGCTATCGACCAGCCTGAGCCGTCTCCTCGGTACCAGCCGTCTCCTCGATACCAGCCGTCGCCTCGATACCAGGCCCCAGCTATCGACCAGCCTGAGCCGTCTCCTCGGTACCAAGCCCCAGCTCGATACCAGGCCCCAGCTATCGACCAGCCTGAGCCGTCTCCTCGGTACCAGCCGTCTCCTCGGTACCAGCCCCCAGCTATCGACCAGCCTGAGCCGTCTCCTCGGTACCAGGCCCCAGCTCGATACCAGGCCCCAGCTATCGACCAGCCGTCTCCTCGAGCCCCAGCTATCGACCAGCCTGAGCCGTCTCCTCGGTACCAGCCGTCCCCTCGATACCAGGCCCCAGCTCGATACCAGGCCCCAGCTATCGACCAGCCTGAGCCGTCTCCTCGGTACCAGCCGTCTCCTCGGTACCAGGCCCCAGCTATCGACCAGCCTGAGCCGTCTCCTCGGTACCAAGCCCCAGCTCGATACCAGGCCCCAGCTATCGACCAGCCTGAGCCGTCTCCTCGGTACCAGGCCCCAGCTATCGACCAGCCTGAGCCGTCTCCTCGGTACCAGCCGTCTCCTCGGTACCAGCCGTCTCCTCGGTACCAGCCGTCTCCTCGGTACCAGGCCCCAGCTATCGACCAGCCTGAGCCGTCTCCTCGGTACCAAGCCCCAGCTCGATACCAGGCCCCAGCTCGATACCAGGCCCCAGCTATCGACCAGCCTGAGCCGTCTCCTCGGTACATTCCAAGGCATGACACGAGCATCGAACAGTCAACTCCAAACCGTCCTCCCCTCCCCCCAAGTTTTCAGAGCCTCAGCTCAAGCTATCTTCAGTCCCCGAGAACCCCAAGGCTCTCTGACTCTCCGTACTCCATCAATCTGCAGAAGCTGGGAACACGAGCTGAGCCCGCGACTTCGTGGAATGAGCTACGGGTGCCGCATGCTTGGGGAGGCAACATGGGCAGCCAGAAGGAGGGTGAGAGAGGACAGGTCTTGTCGGATACTCACACTCCTCGTCCGACGAGGGTATCATTAGGGATGGTACTTTGATCTTGTTAAGTTTGTATCTTTCATGCAAAATCGCACTGCCGAAGATTAAAGATTAAACAAAAACACACAAGTATCCACACTTATCTATGACACATTCTACATGGAATTGTATCCAATGCTGTCCAGATCGAAGGCTTCGTCCTTGTCCGACGACAGGTCTTTGAACATGGCGAAATAGGAGTTGCCATGAACTTCCCGCCCGGACGCGAACAGCGTCCCCTTCACTGGGTTCTTCAGCATCTCATCGAGCGACACCGGCGTGCTCTCGTCGTAACCGTCCCCGAAGAAGCACTCCTTCACTGACTTCCCGAGCGCCTTGCAGCTCTGCAGACTCGCGTACATGTCCACAGGCTGCGCCGAGTCCCTGTAGTAAACTTCAAAGGTTTTTCCGTCCGCGTCCTTGGACAAGGCGGCAGCCGTCAGGATGTCAGCAAGGTCGAGCCGGGAGATCATCCCGCTCTTGGTCACTCCCTGATTGAACTCCACCTCCTTCACACCTCTCGCCTCCCCGAGAGTCAGCATCCCGGGCCTCACGATGGTGTACGACAGCGAGGGATCCTTGGCTGCTGCATACAGCTCTCGCACAGCGTCTTCGCCGGCCTGTTTCTTGTAGCAAGCATCGCACGAGGCCGCACCCCTGTCAAGCTGATCTGGCACGTCGTACTCCTGCTTCTTCCGGCACTTGGCACAGACAGAGCTGACGATCACAAGCCGTGGTATCTTGTTGGCGATGCAAGCCTTGGCTACGTTTTCGAGCCCGATGTCTTCCACGTGATCACTCGGAGGTGCAACTTTTGCTGCAGCGAAGGTCTGCAGAGGAGCAGAGGAGGAGGAGGAGGAAGCCACTTTGGTCCCAGGTGTGACCGTTGCGGTAACCTTGGGCCTTGAAGCAGCCGTGAAGATGACGGCCTTGGCCCCTTGGATAGCGCTGGGGATGCTGCTGGCCTTGTTGACGTCGACGATCGCAGATCGCACAAGATTCCTCTCCCTCTCGTCATCCAGCACGATGGTGTCTGGCCCTCGTTCTGCATTCAACACAATCTTCTGTGGCCTCCTGGTACAAGCAATGACCTTCTGCCCTTTCTTTATCAGACTCCGCACGGTATCGCCTCCAGTGTATCCCCCGGCGCCGATAACTGCTACAGCATCTTCAAAATCTGCGTTGGGCTCGGCTCCTGAGAATGAAGGGGTTGTGAGAGCAGCGAGTCCGAAGCCTGTCAAAACCAACATCTCCTTCCTATCCAACGAAACTCGTCCTCCTTCGAACCGCATTGACACCAACGTTTCTTTCTTCTTCCTAGATAATGTCGGGAAGGATCGGAGAGATGGCAGAGCGCGAACAATACCTCCCTGGTGGAAAGCATGCACAGAGTTCGCAATCGCGGCAAGGCAGAGGAAAGATAAGATATTGGACCAGCTCATTTTGACGAAGATCATTTCCAGTAGCCGCAGCCTCACTGTTGTCTTGAGTTTGTACAAGGCTTCACAAACAGTTCTTCTTCTGTCTCTTCTTCTGTCTCTTCTTCTTTCTCTTCTTCTTTCTCTCCTTCTTCTGTTGCTCTCTATCTCCCTGCCTGCCTTTTAAGCCTCTCCGACCCCGCTTTATTAAGTCCCTTCGCCCACCCCTACCCCTGTACTGAAGACATCTTTATTTTAATACCCCTTCTTTTGACTATCTGAAATAGTCAGTTCCTTGGGTCAGCCATCACCCCCTACCTCTAAAGAGCACTCGCAGGTCTGCTCCCTCCCACCCCAATCATGAAACGATTACCCCTCGCTTACCTCACACTAACCCCTACCCTATACCTCATATCACCCCCTTGTTCTACCCCACCCCGGCACTCCTGCAACAATTTCTGACCTTTGAGTTTTGGGGAGGGACAACACTCCAGGGCGGCACATAAAGGGTAGGGTATGTTTTTCTGTAGGTAGGGTCATGCAAGGGTTCCTTTTCACCGGTTCCAGACATTGAAAATTGTATGGTACTCAGGGTAGTTCAAAATTCTATGGGGGTAGGGGTATCGACAGGCTAGGAACAGGTGGGACTCGGCTGCAACAAGGGCCGCAATCTGAAGATGTGGAGATACAAGCAGGGACTTGAGGGCAGGGAATCACTTTGAGCAGGATACCCCATGTATCATTGAAGAAAAAGTGGGTAGGGGTGATGACCCCACCCTACTTTTGACTTTAATGCTTTTTAAGTGCACCAAGCTACTTTTAATACTTATAACAGTGGGTTATGGACTGAATTTCTGGTACAATATTTAGTACCAGTGTAATGGAAACTTTTAATAACAGTTTTTACAAAAGCTTCATCTGGGGTTCCTACGACTATCTTTGTACCACGGGTCCCTTTTGTACCTGAGGTCCATTTATATCTTTGTAGACCAGTTATAAAACCATTGCGCCTCCCCGTACAAGCACGCAGACCTTCACCCTCCCGCGCGCCCTCCACAAGCTCCTCGCATCTCGTCCTCCTGCTGCCTCCCCATCGTATCTCCTCCCCCGCCATTTGCTCTTCATCATTTCAATCCTTTCTGTCTCCTTCCATCCTCACTCCTTCCCTTTGCTGCTGATTCTTTCCACGAATTTTCACTTTTGCCTTTTATTCCCGCTGTCCTTTCTCACCTTTTTCAATCTTCCCCTCTCACCAAACAATTATCTTATAGGAAAAGTCTTCAATGTTTGTACAATTTTCACTCTCTTGCCCATCTCTGTAACTTGATTTGTTTGTAACAAGTTTCTGCAGACTCGATGAAGAACTTTTCTGCGACATACCTGTTGAGTTGTGCGTTGCTCTTCTTGGATTTGTCTTTAGCTTCGTCAAAAAAATCCAATCCTCTCTGCTTTGCATCGTTGAGCAGTCTGCCATGCCTCCACAGGCAAGACAGGGGTGTCCTCCAAACAAGGATGCATCTGCAAGGGCAACAAGGTGCTATAGCACGAAGGCGCGCGGTCCTGTTAACTGCAGCCTTTGCCATGCCGACTCTGTTTCTTCGTCCAGCCTCTGCTCTCACAGAGGCCGAAGAGTTTGAGAAGCTGCAGAGGAGAGCAGCAGAGCTGAGGGAGATCTTTGAGAGGTGAGCTACCTTTCATCCTCAGTGACGCTGATGCATCTTCTCAGTCAGAAGGCAGCAAACTCAAACTTGCCGACTTTGCAGGACAGTGTAGCTAGAGACAAAGTTGCCAAGGGCCAAGTCAGCGGCAGTAAGCCCGAGGAGTCGAAGCTGCTGCCCTCGCCGAGCCTGACATCGGTGGACGTTGCAAAGCTGCTCATCGCTGCCATGCAGAAGAATGACAAGCCGGCGCCAGACAGCGGGTTAAAGGCAGTGTTGAGGTTCTCATCGGAGAAGAATCCAGTGAAGTCGATGCCAGAAGATCGCTTCTTCAACATGATGAAGAACTCCAAGTACAGGTCTCGCCTTTTCCAGACTTCTTGATTCTGATCTTACCTACCTTGGCAGCATCCTGCTAGCCGACGAGTACAGCTTCAGTGTTGCGAAGGCGGACGAGGGAGTTTCAAAGGATGACGGAGAGCCTTTTCAAGTTCTGGATGTGAAGATAAAAGCTCCTTACAAGAAGATGCTGATGGTGAGCGCCATGGTTTCATTGCGAGGTTTCGCTCGAGTGAACTTTACATGGCAGAATGGCATGCAGTTCGAAGACTTTGAGAGCCTTGAGAATGACAAAGAGAATGTTCAAGTTTCGATGAAATGGCAATTCAGCAAGAGCAAAGAGAGCAATTGCTGGTTGAGCGATACTCTCTATGTGGTCAGCTCTTCAAAGAATGATGCCTGGAGGGCGCTTGTGTAACTTTACTGTACATGTTTCAATCGATTACAGCGCTTATATCTACTTTGAGTAAAGAGCGAAATATCGTAAGGAGGATTGGATAGCAATCAGATCGTAAGAAGGAGAGATGGTAGAGATATTCTCCGATAGCTCTTCATCTTTGCTGTGTTTTATTCAAACATTATCCAAGTCATACCAGACTCGATTCTGCACGTGTCAAGCTCATGGTTGTTTTGCAAGCTGCTGTAAGCCAGAGTCCATGAACGACTCAAAACATTGACTTATCTTCATTCTTCTTTCCCTTCAGTACATTCTTCATTCCCTTCCAGCAAGGCATCGGAAGGCTCATCCCCGATACCTACCGTCTCTTATCATCAACATTTTTGGGTGAACTCTAAATATCAAGTTATCCAGATTGACAACTTCATTGAGACTGTGAGAGCCAAAAGCGTCCAAGTCCTGCAGACTTCATCTGACTGCAGCTCGCCGACTTCACTCTCCTTGATAGCTGACTCTGAGAGCAGTCCAGCCATCCCTGCGACTCATCTGAAACTTGTACCGCTATCATATGATGCCGATCACTTCAGACCATACGTGTTAGTCCACAGCGTCCTCAACTTCATCCAGCAGCATGGTTTGCTCAACAATCCTCTCGATCATCTCGATGTGGTCTTCATCGGGTATTTCAAATGCTTCTTCAAACTTGTGTACCTCCCTTATCACCTTCAAAATCACAATCTTACGCTTGTCACATGTATGGTAATGCGCGTACCGGATAAACTTTCGTCTTCCTCAGGAATTCTCTTCCATCCTTGGACCTGCAGAAGAGGAGAAGACCCTCATAGATCATCCTCCGCAGCTCCTTGTCATCCGAGATTTTCCCTCCGATCCTGCACTTGGACGCCAGCCCGGCATACATGCCGTTCATATCGTCGTCCTCGAAGCTAGATGACTCTCCCACCAGAGGCAGTACCAACAGAGCGGCGACTTCTGCATGCTCTGCTATTCCTCTGTGCAGCTCCGTGAAGAAGGCACAGTTCTTCACCGTGCCTGCAGCCCCGAGCTGTCTCTCCTTGTTGTCTTCGGCCAGACCCTTGGCCACGATCCCAAGCTTGAAGCCCTCGTTCTCGTCGCAGAGCAGGTTAGCGCCCATGACCTCCTGCGAGATGTTCTCGAAGAAGAGAGCGAGGAACGACAAGTCGTTGTCCTTCTGCTTCCTTGACTCCTCAAAGTGATGCAGGAGCTGCAGTATCTCTTTCTTCCTCTCCTCGCTCGACCCGTCCGACACATAGCCCAGCATCCTCTTCCTGCCTTCAAACACTCTGCTGATGTTGACGAGGAGTTTTGGAGCTCCATCAGGCAGACGAGTCCCGACCTCAAGAGCACTCACAATCTTCTTCATGGTCTTCTCCCCTGCCCCAGCCTTCGCCACGCGGACAGCTGCCTCCTCCTCCTCACAGAGGTTCACCAATGACGCCAAGATCGCTGTGAGAGCTGCATCGTGATCGTCGTTGATCCTGTTCACTATCTTCTCGATAGCATCAGCCTTACAGTCGATCAGAGCCTGCCTGCCAGACCTCGATGCGGACAGCCCTGCCAACACAGAAGAAGCACCGATCCGCACGAGTCTTGACTTGTGGTCGATGAACAGCAGCAGGTCATCAAGAGCCATGGTCTCTAGCTTGCTAAGTATGACGGCTTCATCCTCCTCCACCCCTTCTCCTCGCACGTCAGGAGCAGCCGCTGCCAGCCCCACGCCCTCCGGCATGCCCGGCATTCCCTCACGTGAAGATCTGATTTGTGTCTGGCTGTTGTACCCGGAGTTGCCGGGAATGCAATGCTGAGGCTCTATCCGGGGTCCAGAAGGGGCCCAATTACCGTAGTACGACTACCGTCGCGCGGCCCGGCATTTCGGGGCCTCACCGGGCCGACTCATAGCACAATCATCTGAAGGGGCTTCAGTCGAGATTGGTTTATTCATCTAGAAGGACTTTGTACGGGTTTAGGATGCCGTTGGGATCGAAGACTCCTTTGATCTGCCTCATGAGCGCAATCAGCTCTGGAGGCTTGGACAAGTACAGCTTTGAGATCTTCATCTGCCCTATCCCGTGCTCGGCGCTGATACTTCCTCTCTTTTCTGCTGTCCATTCGTACACAAAGGGTTCTAAGATGCTCTCAACCGCCTGCAGCGTAACGGTCATGGTCTTCATCCGACGACAGAGGGACAAGTGCGTTGTTCACCTCCTTGTCAGCTGTGGGGCATGTGACGTTCAGGTGTAGGTTCCCATCTCCCAGATGTCCATACCTTCCTCCACATCAGTACAGATGAACATGTGTCAGGAATGATAAGTTCACCCGAAGACACCTGCTTGAGGGTAGCGCTCTTTCAACCTCTCCCTCACGATCTCGACCTGTTTGACAAGTTTCTCAAGGGAGCTTTCGTGCTATGCAGCGCAGCATGTCAGATTGTACCAGGTTGTACATCTCGGAGGTAGGAACCGACAGGTCATACTTAAACACCTCTTCTTCTTTCAAGAGTGCCATGGGAATGTTTTCTCTCATCCCCCACAGCTTTCGCATTTGGGTCCCTCCCTCCGCAACGGTGCCCCCCTCCACGACCTGTTTCTCCATGCAATAATTGAGAAAGTTGTACAGCTTGTCCTGTCTCGCACAAGCAAGTCAGAGGCTGAAACGAAGAGACGAGGGGAAGAATCACCGAATCGTGACTGTCCTCACTGCCTGTCGTCTCAACGAGCACCCAGAAAGGAGAGCTTGTTTCCAGTACGTGAGACATCCCAGGGAGGTTTCGAACAACAAGATCGCTACATTGCTGATCGAAAAATTCGATCGCGCTTACGATCTCTGCGAGTTTAAATTTCGCTGCGGCTACTGCTTCCAACACTTGCTGAAAATTGTTGCATCCCAGCATTGCTAAATGAACGCTCTCTAATTTCCTTGGCACTGAAATCGCAACTTTAGTAATCACCCCCAGTGTTCCCTCAGAACCAATGAACAACTGCTTGATGTCGTAGCCGGTGTTGTCCTTTCTCAAAGTCTTTAGGGAATCCAAAACTGTTCCGTCCGCCATGACGGCCTCGATCCCCAGCACTGAAGCTCGCAAAGAGCCGAATCGAATGAGGCGGAGCCCTCCCGCGTTGGTCGACACGTTGCCGCCGAGTTGACAGGATCCACGAGAACCAAGATCTAGAGGCACAACGAAACCCTGGTAAATCCTGTCAACTGTCCTCAAAACACTGAGGCAGCTCATTCATTACATGTTTTGCGAGATGCTCTTCGAGATTTTGGAGGATGCAGCCTGCTTCACACTCTACGACCCCACTGTACTCATCCAAAGAAAGAACTTTGTTCATCGATGACAAAGAAAGAACAACTTCATCAAATACAGGAACGCTTCCCCCGACTAATCCTGTGTTCCCCCCCTTGAAACACAACAAAGTCACGACCATTGTTGAATCCACTGCAGAACACCTGGGGCACAACAGCCAACTTCCTTGCGTTGCAATGTTTCAAAATACTTGACACCTCCTCTGTCGACTTGGGCTTGAGGACAACCTGACCTCACACAAGAACAGATTATGCTCTCTTGCAATGATAGCAATCGTTTCTGCGCACCTTGCTGTTTCCACGATATTGCTTCATCCAGTCATTGTTGTGAAACTCCAGTGAATCCTGTTCATGATTGGTCAGTGGACTGAACAAAGAAATGGCAGGACATCACGTCATTGGTGATGACTGATTTTTCTCCGAGAAGCTTCCTAAATGTGCTGATATCGCTCTCCTGTTGGGAGGCTTCAGGTTACATTCGAGACCGTCTTTCCTCCAAGCATTCACCTCAATCTTTGCAAATTGTTTCCTTGCAATACCACCAGAGTGCCTGCAAAATTTAACAATGAGTCATCAAGAATGCAGGCACGGCAGTGCACAATCACATTCGGACTCCTCTGAGCATGTTCGTAAACCCTCGGAAGATTTCTCTTCTGTCGCATGATCACCAAGTGAAAACCAATCAAAAGGAAGATATTCACCTTGCCATCATGTTTTCGAGGACAATGAGGACGATGAAGCTTTTCTTCCAGCTGCTTGTTACAACAATGAATTCAGTGAGATCATAACACTGACAATCATAAGAAAGTTGACATGAGAACAGAGACATAAGGCAAGGATATGAACAAGTCACATCATCCATTCTATCAGGTATCGGCATCTACATCAGCTATCGGCATCTACATTACAGATCGTCGAGTCAGATCTCACAACGTCTGCTGCTGCCGAACAGATATCAACAGTGTGCCATAAGCCGCAACAGGCCACTGAACTAATCCCAAAGGAAACTAAACCGGCGTCACTTTTGTGGACGGTGCTCAGAACTCCGAGTGACTCAGTCACAGGTCGGCCTGAGTCCCGGGCCCGGACCGGGCCCGAAGCTAGACCGTGAACAAGTTGTCACGGCTGGGCCGCTTCGACGCCCCGTACGGGCGGCGGGCCTCGGCAGTCACTCAGTAAAAGATCCGGTGCTGACCGATCACATCCGATTGCCATCATTGGCCGCAAACTGCCTTGAATTTTTTTTCAGAAGCATGTTGTGTATTACTATCGCGACGTTTCTACAAAGTGATTCAACTTTCATTTGCGCGAGAAGAAATTCCCCACAGTGTCTTTGATCCATCCCATCCCCCACCCTCCTCCTGCAGGGCGTTGAGGTGGTTTCTGTTCCAGCTCATCCAAGTACCGCTGGATCTCTGCCTTTGCTTCCTTTGCCTTGCTCTCCCGGTCGCTCGCCGCCTTAGCTCCACTGTCCTTCGCTCCTGATGACAAGTTTGACCTGTCAGCTGCTGCTGCTGCTGCTCCCTGACACTGCGAACCTCCAGCCCCTCCGTCCTCCCCGTCATCTAGTCCTCGCGCTAGAGTGCTGGACCAGATCTTCTTCTGCTTCTCAGTAGCTTCTCTCTCCTTCTCTCGCAGGAAGTTCAGTTCCCTCCTGACATCCTTGTTGGAGGGTTCGAGCTTGAGCGCCTCCGACATGTCGTCCTTGGCCTTGTCAAGATCCCCCATCTCCGCCTTCTTCCTCCACGCCAGTGACCTCGCCAGACCTCTGCGGTACAACGCTTTCACTTTGTCAGCCTGGCACAAGGTCAGCTTGCTCGTCGGCTGTTTCTCCTTTCACCTCGTTCAGTCCGGCCTGCTGGGTTTTGAAGCTGCACGCGACTGTTAAAGAAAGGACTGAACATCAGAAACTTACAGGTTCAGCACTTCCGTGCAGTTCCTGCACCACTCCAAGTCAGATGTGTGGGAAATGACGTCGGAGCCAAATGTGAAAAGATCAGAGCATGTTGTCATGTTGGGACGAATCATCGAGCCCTTTCGTTTCATCACGTTCTTTGTCTAGTTGCATTTTGAAGTTTCCCGTAGGCCACACGGAGCAAATGATCATGCTCAGCTGCTCTCTCAGACAAGGACGAGAGGGCGGAGAGGTACTCACTCGATCGCTTCCTTGAATCTTTGATCGACATTGGGAAGAGGGTTCTTTATCGGTTCATACGAATCCTGCGGAGCGTCAGATGCAAACTCCACAAGATTTCACAACCTTGAGCAGACAGAGGGCATAGTTCAAACGAAGAGGAACAACAATCTTGACGACTTCGACGCGGTGGGTGTCTTGCAGCTCGAAGTTGAACTAGATACGTGACACAGTTAGGGCTGCAGTAGGGCGGATAAACAACAAACTTGCGACTCATCGAACACGCTGTAGTACAAGCCTTTCCGGTAGAGCACTGCTGCTTCAGAGAACTGACCTGAGCAGAATAAATCGTCAGCAGGCAGAGAATCATAACAGAGTCAGATCAGCAAGATGCCTTCTTTGAACAGCTCGTTGCCCTGCTGCTTGAGTTGCTCTCCTTCAAAGCGTAAAATGTAAACAACAGACACCACAGCACACTTGCCCACCTTCTTTGATCCTGTACTCAAAGAACATGTCTTGCTTCTTCCAGTCGTCCGGGCCCTGTGAGCGTATGAGACGGCAGCGCAACGGGACATACCATGACAATCAAAACAACACCAGCAACAGCTCCCCCTCGTCTTTGACAGGGAGGCGGTCTTCCGGATAGATCCTACATCATCGCCATGAGACAAAGAGAGCATGATCAGCAAAGGGTCACAGGTCCATGGCGAGCTGTTGGTCGGCGAAAGTTCCGCGCACGCACCTGCACTCTTCAGATCGAATCGACATGGCAAAGACTATCCTCACCCATCCATGACTATTGGTCGATTCATGGCGTCACGCTCGTACTGTTTGGGGGCAGGAGCGACTCCCTTCGATGATCCACCGATATCCTCTCTTACATTCTCCATCGCCACGTTGGCTGCAACCGCAGGGACAAGTTACTTCACTGAACTACTCTTGCCACAAACATTTGCACGGTAAAGAGCAACATCACTCGCTCTCATCCTCTTCCTCTGTCAACCCTCGTCGTCTTCCTCTTCCTCCTCGTCTCCTATCCCTCTCGTCCCTCCATCCTCCTCCTTGACCTCTCGCTCTTCTCTTCCTTCCACTGCCATGGTGGCCCCATAAAAGCAGAACCGGCTTGGTTGCTCTTTACCACATACAAGCAGGTGACAAGGATGAACTTCTGTCTTTTTGTATCATTAGTAGCTGACCCGAGGTGAGCTTGTCTTTTAGTGATCTTGTTGTGGCGAAATGGCCTGAAGATGGACGAAACCAACAGCAACTGGTTGACAGGTAGAGAGAGGAGGGGAGGGGAGGGGAGGGGAATGGAGGAGAAGCAAGATCATGCTGGATTCTTATGCTCGAGATTGAATCACTGACGTAGACGTTGATGAAGTGTTCCGTTCAAGAGGATGTTTTCATTTTTCAACTTGTGAAGGAATACTTCCGCAGGTTGCTTGCTTTATGCTGGAGGATCGATAACCGTAAACCTGGCCCAAATCATCATCAAATTATCACATCTTGATCAAGATCATGGAACAAGGTGATGCTGGATAGGAGAAAGTTGTAGAATGGGATTTTGATCTATAAGCTATTCAGGAAGTTGTGTGGCTGCTGTTGCAGCTCATTCATGTGGTGGTTCGGAGTCGTGTTGTTTGGAGCAGGCGATGTGTTGAATGTGATCGGATTAAATTACGCTGCGCAATCCTTGCTCGAAGCGTTCGGCTCCATCCAATTCGTCTCCAACTTGTGGTATAGGATAAACTTTGTAGATGATTGCTTTGCTTGGCTGACGGTATTCACAGCTTTAGCACGTTTATCTTGCATGAAAACGTCCAACGACGGCATGTCGTTTCTACTTGTCTCATCATTGCTGGAAACATCTGCATCGTGGCGTGGGGAGACCACAAGAACAAGAAGATAACTCTGAGCAGGCTGGAAGAACTAGCGGGGACTACAGCATTCATTGTGTATATTTCTATCATATACCCGATGGCGATTTGCATTTACATCCTTGAGATATATTTGCAAAGGATGAAACACAGGAATTCACACGACCGATCAAACTTGCAAGCGATATGCTTCGTCTTATCGTCAGCGATGATTGGCGCCAACTCAGTCGTTGTGCTCAAGGCTCTGGTGAATTGTTTTCCACCTTGACATCTTGACGATGATGTTTATTCTCTCTAGTCTGGTCTGTTGCATACATACATTGAAGACTTCTACGGGAAAGACGGGAAGATCCCAGGGAAAGTTGTCATCGGGGTGACGATCGTGTCGATCTTTGGAGTTTTGCACATCAGCTTTTGGCTGTACCGTTTGAACCTGGCACTCAAACGCTACTCAGCGCTGTTTGTAGTGCCACTGATGCAGGAATGCACGACCTGCTGTTGAACTTCACTCGCCCTCTGATTCTCTTACTGGCAGGCTTCCTGGATTGTTTTCACCGTCACCAGCGGTGGAATTTTTTTCGGAGAGTTCGCAGATCTCGGTGCTCGTCAGGTGACAGCTCCATCAACCCGTTGGCCTATGTTGCATATCTGTGACGTTCTGCGAAAGATTATGGGGTTTACAGTTGGAGTCGTGCTGGTGCTGTTCGGAGTTTCAGTGCTGATCCCCTCTAGGTAATTTTTAGTGTTTGGTGGCGATGATTGACCGGGATCCATTCAGTCGTCAAGAGGAGATGTCCCATTGCGATCAGTGCTCTGTCAGCGAAGAACAAGTCGGGCTGCTGCATGAAAGTGGTTTGTTCTTGTCCCTCTCCTGTGACTTGTTGAAGACGAAAGGGCAGGCAAACTTTCAAGCGGTGAGTGTCAAACAATCTTCGCATTGATCAAGAAGGAGCATGTGATGTACGAAAGATCACATGAAGAGCAGCAGGCACGAAGCTTTTTACAGCGCTTAAACCGGTCTGTACATGGCTGGGTTCCTACTCTACATGTCGATATTGAAGACTTTGAACAGATGGCTGGACCAACAGATTTGTAGATGAAGTTCACCTTCCTGACTAACCACGTGTTGTACTATATACTATTTTCGAATAGAGGGGAAAAATTGAGTTCAAATCCGTAAGCTGTCTACTTACATTGATAAAGATTTTAGCGGAAGCAGAAGTCAGCAGGATAGAGATTCAGGGGCTCTAAACAAATCACCAGGAGCCAACAATAGGGGCCGCGCACGGGTTCCTGCACTGGCTACTCGAAGTCATGCCGGTGGCAGCGGGGACGAGGAGCTGCGGCAACAAGGAAGAGAAGAAGCCAGCTAGCGGCTCAGTCGAGCCTGTAGCAGCGCACAAGTCAACAAGCAACGAGATGTGAGTTTGTTGTAGATCATTCGAATTTAATTTGACCACCCCTTAAAACATAAAGGAAAGTTGAGGTGGGGTGGTCGCTGGAATGGAACCATGGGTGCACGGAGCAGTGGAGGCGCCATGGGACGTTGACCCCAAGAGGCTCCTGCAGGCGATGGTCGAGTTAGAAGCGTCAAGTGCGTGACATGGTTGTTGTCAGGCTGTTTCTTCATTGTCAGTCTCGTCAACACAGCATGAAGTGGACAAGGCTTCTGGGGTTTCCCGGCATGCGTCCTTGGCAGGGATATCAAGGTGCTGTCGGAGTTATGTCGATCAAGCCATGATCTTGCTCAATCATCTTGCACAGTGAGGTGCCGTCAAAGCGAGCTGCAACTCCAGGAAGAGTCGTCGCTACTCCAAGTGAGAAGCTGCCTTTCTTGAATAGGTCTCTGTGATTCTTTTCTGCCATGCAGGGGCGAAGAGCGCAAATGAGGCTATCAGGAGGTAGATATGAGACGTGACGTCTCATGTTGACATTCTCTGTTTCTGCTCCGTCCAGGAATGTTTCGGTCCGAGTGCCTCCCGATCAACTACGAAGAATGTTTGTTGACCAGGTACAAGCACATGCGCGTTGATCGTGGGCTCGTTCATTCGAGCGTCTCCCAGGCTCTGTCGTATCTCGGTGTACCATATTCCAAAGGCCAAGGAAATGTTGGGAACAAGTATTCACGGCTGCTGAAGCAAATCGCCCCGGTGCGAGGAGGGGAAGCTACAGAGTCCATTTGTTGAATCCTGTCCAGGCCGCAGGAGCACATGATAGACCGAACTTGTTTCTGGACTGCTCAGGCATGTCTTGCACTGTTGCACTGGAGCTTTTTTTTTTCCTCTCTGTTGATCTGACATGTCACGACAGCTCTTGTTCGACAATGTGTGTATGATCTTCGGGTGGGTGACTGAAGAGACCAGCATGCTCTGCCTGCCGCGGTTCTCACCTTGTCCTCAGAGCTTCTTCGGGTTCGTCATCGGGGGATGGAATCAATCGTATCAGGCAACCTGGTTGCTCCTCACGTGTCAATGTGAAAGTTCGTGCAGTTCGACACCCTCCCGCTTGTGGCAACCAGTGTAGAAGAGCTGCAGATCGGGGATTTGATATTCATTTCAGGTGTACCATCTGTGCACGGTTGCAAGAAGAAACGATCTTGACTTGTTCATGCAGGAATTTACTTCGATACCAAGAGAATCCCGAAGCCGCATAACATGACGTGAGACGTTGGAATCCATCTCGGTTACCATGCGGCTCATTGCTCGATGACGCAGCCATGTCGAAATATATTTCCCATCGCAAGACAACAAAGAGCAGACGATTGGCTCGCGCTACAAACACAGCTGTGTACAGGTAAACCCTTTCCCATGCTGTATCAAGAAACAAACAGTCATGTGGTTTTGAAGGTGCATCAAAGTTACAAATTTGAGAGCAAGACTTATCACAGGTTGGTCCCACATGTTTCGTCTTGACCTCTCTGATCTACAGCAGCATGAAGTATCATTTCAGAAAGATCGACACATGGCTCGAAGGAGAATGTGAGCCCTTGTTCGTGCTCTACCATGATCCCCTGATCAACACGCATGTCGGCAGGTCGTAGTCATTGTCAGGAGCATCGATGGCAGAACGGCTGACAGCTCAATATCCTTCACCTGCTATATCATGCATAGTGTTGGGAAGTGTTCTATGTATCTTCGATCAGTAAAGAGCCAGCCATTGTAGCACGTTTGTCCCGCCCCGCAGCATTTTCGCAAGTAGCCCTGAAGTTTGTGGGTTCCCCCCTCCGGTCTACCGGCATTGTGGTTCCTCGATTGGATGGATGTCAAACCGCCCGCTGGGATGGCGGCATGGCGGCGGATAGTCGTGCTGTTGCTGCTCGTCATGTACGCGATGGAAGGACGTGGTCTTCCTGCCATCTTGTTGGGAGGGTCGATAACATGGCGGCTCGATGATAACTATGAGAACAATGGCATCATGTACTTTAAGGCTCATACCTTCTTCAACAGGGATGATTTCAGCACCTACACCTTGAACTTGTACCAGGTTGTGACAAACCCGACTGTTTCCTTTGATGTGGAGGAGATCATGGGTAGCATTAGAGTAGCCATGGTGAAGAAGACTGAAATCATCAATCAGTATTTCCCGAACAATTTCAGGGTCGTTTTCATGGATAGCAATGTGGTCGAGGGTGAATATGAGTTTCCTGTTCAAGTGCAGGACGGATCGCTATCAGTCTCTGCAATGCTGGTGTGGAAGATCAATGGTGTCTTCACCAACATAACATATTCTGCGGGGCAAGATGTCAGCGCTGGATTGATGAGCAGGTGCAAAACGACAGGGGCCACCTCCGTTCCATGCATCATGAACTGGGATTACATTGATATGCCTCCTGCAAGCGACTTCATGCTGTCCACGACTTTTGTATTGCCTCAAGGGAACTTCTCGCTTGTTCGCGACCAGCAGGTCAAGAACAGAAACTCTCCCAAGGCTCTTGTAAGAGGATGGATTTCACTCAACCCGAGCAACAACATAATTCAGGTCAAACGTGTTCGGCAGCCCCTTGCTGATCTTCTCTTCTCCTCCAGGTTCCTCTCTTTGACCTAGACGGAAATTCTCTCCATCCCTACACTTTTGGAAGGTCATGAATCTTTGCGTCCTTTCTTGTTTGTTTGCGATGTGACAAGATTCAATTCAGTACTGTTGCAAGCTCGGGACTGAAGGCGATTCGCTGCCAACGAGATGGCTCAGTGTTCACAACACTTGGCTGCGGAGTAGATAAAGTACTTTGTTTTGTGACTTCTGTTTGCCGTTGATGTAATCACTCATGTAACAGACTGCAAATTATGAGAACAAACCCGATTCCATGTACGAGGGAAATCTATATTATTTCGACTTCACCGATAAGGTATTCCTGTGAAGCTAGAAATTTCTGCGATGATCCTTTACTGCCAGGCATTGCCAGAAAATACCCGATTCGTGTTCTCTATTGCCATGTACGAACTGGTTGATGTGTAGCGCTTCCTTTGTTGAGCGAGGCTTCGCAGGTATTGCAAAGATGACTTTGAAAACATCATCACTTTCATCTTCAACGTGAACCTACAACTCCCGAACTCCCCGCAAAAAAATGCTCCAGAGTTCATCACTGTTGACAAATCCGTGAGAGCTCAAGTTTGTCTTCCGTTTAGAGAAGTGATGTATTGCAACAGGGCCAGATAACAAGAAGTCGGCCTCAGACGAATTTTGAGTGCAAGTGGAATGAGAAATGCTCGTTTGTTGTGTATGCTGCCATGTTCACAAGTACAGTGGCTTCAGGTTCCTGATTCCATCATGGTCTGTTGAGAAAGCACCTTCCTTACATTCCATCAGACTTGACTGTAATGCCAAATGCCGTGGTTGACATAGCCCAAGATGGACCGATTGGTGAGGATTTCTCTTGTTTTCATTCCCATCGTCCTTATCACGACTCCCCCTCTCCTCCTACATCCGCTCTCTCCCCTTGTAATTACCTCTGGCTCACATCCACTACAGCTGTGGTTGAGTCCTCGACGACGATCAATACCATCTCCATCAACCAGTTTGCTACGGTGAGTTCATGATAAGGAGGATAGCCTGGTTGATTTTTGCGGTCAGATTGGACCAGCGGTCTCTATAGGAGGAGGCGTCACAGCTCGGAACGTGTCTTTCGGACGCTCTTCGACGTCGTTTTCATCGTTTGAACAGGTGAAATCATCGCGTTGCAATTTGGCTCTAGAATTTTGACGCGATCTTTAGAGGGACATTGGATTGTTCAGAGTAGTGTGTTTCAGGGCAAGCACCTCCTCTGTTCTAGGCAGACATTCTGAGTAGTCTCACTTTCGTTGAGCCCGTGCTGCCTGCAGCCTTCAACGGCGTCCCGATAAGCGCAACGTCAGGACCCTTGTGCTTCAAAGTGAAAGTCGGAGGTCAGGTCTAAGGTCCTCCTTCGTTCCTGACCCTTCTTCAAGGGCATGCTCCTTCCTTCATTCCTCCCACTCCCCCTATGGATAGAAATCTGCCGATCCAATACGATCAGGTGAAGAGATCTTGTCCCATGTTTGTATCTGACAAGTGGCTCGTCCTGGTTCGGTCCTGCTGCTCCTTGTTGCTCCTGGATACTCTCCGCTTGCCTCCTTCTGCGGTTTCTCTCGATCACCGCTTCCCTCCTCTCTCTTCTCCTCCTCTAGATCACTCCGGTGCCTGTCTGTTACAACGCGCTGGTCACGTTCACTATCAAGGCATCGGACCAAGACAAGTAGACCGATAGAGATGATTGTTGATGTGTTATGACCTGGGTGACAATAGTGGTGATCTTGTCTCCATCAACACTGTCGACGTCGGTTTGTCGCCTGAGTTTCCCTTGGTTTCTTGCTTCACAACCTCACAGGAACCGATGGAACGAGTTTGTTTTCCGCGCCATATTTTGCTACAAAGGTTTGAAGAGGAGAAGTGAGAGAGGGAGAGCAGAGAGGAAGGGCAGCATGGGGAAGGAGAGCAGAGGGAGAGAGAGGAGAGGGGAGGGATAGAGAGGAGAGGAGCAGCGAAGGGAGGGAAGACTTCAAGATGGTTTGCATAATTGCAATGCTCTGTTTGTTCACCATTCTCATAGCAACTGAGGCTCGTTATTTCAACAGACGGGAAACTATCAAGGAGACTCAACAATAGCAGAAGTCATAGTTCAATACACGTTCTCAGGTGACCTCCTGAAAATGCTCAATAGCGATTGTCAAGTGAACGCTATCCTCTATTTTGATTCACCCTCCTCGTCCTTCAGACTCGAGTGGAGTCGTCGTCGACCCTCTTACTCGACGAAAACTGTTTCCAAACTCTCGGGTGATCTGCAGGTGACTTGGAGATGTTTTCAAAACTTTGCACATTCTGAACTCCAAAGTTTCAATTTATCATGGCCCCGCCATTGTTCCTGTCTGAAATCTCCATTGATCTTTCAGTCTTTCACGTTATCTTTCATCCTCGTGAATGCTCTGACTATTTTCCTGCGACGATCAGCAACGCGTCCGATTCCTCTCTCTTCCAGTACCGTCGATGGGTTGGAAACACGACGGGAAATCTCCTCAGCCCACAGAAATGTCACAGCATCCTGGTATGCAAGGGAGGCTGAAGCAAAGGAGGACAGGAAGAGCAGTGAGGCAGAGGGCAGGGAGGGGAGCAAGAGAGAGGAGGAGAGTGTATGGTCTGTTGCTAAGATGGAGCAGTTTGAAGGTCCTCCGTACTTTGTTACAAGTGCCGGGGCCTTCTCTACTCCTTTCAACATGCTGCAGGTAACGGCAAAGCTATCACAGTCACCTTGCAGCTGACTTTTGGGGGTGGCAAGGGCTCGAGAGAGAATCGAACAGGGCAGCTGCAAGCTTGGATCAACAAAGAAATCAACTTCATGTTCTACGTAAGGACCCTCCTCCTCCTCCTCCCCTCCCCGCACCCTCTCCCCTTGTTTCCTCCTCTCCTCCTCCCCTCTCCTCCTCGACTCATGCCCTTACCATTGTCTTCCCTTTTTCCGTCCCCTCTCATTCATCTCTTTCTTGATCGATCCTCCTCATTTTGTGCAGGCTGAAGACACCAACCTAGTTGACTCAGTCAACATCTTCTTTCTCTCTGACCCCGGAATTCCCAATAACGCTGTAGTCGGTCTGAGAGAAAGGTTGAAACGAGCAGGTCAAGTGAGACGATTTCATAGGTCCCAACACATGCCGAGCAAGGGTAGTCGACGGGACATTATCGAATTGCTCGGCTGCCTTTCGGAACATTACGTGGTATGCTCTGGTCAATGTATTCGTTTCAGATTTTCCCCCTTCTTTCATTGTCACATTTTATTTCCTGTCATTCGAAATCTTTACATCTTTCACATCTCTTTTTCCATCCCCATCTTACCATCGTCTTTCCTCTCTACATTTCAATTTTTCCTCCTTGTCCTCCTCATCTCAATCGCCTCCTCCTCAAATTCTTCTCTTATCTCCTCCAAGGATTCCGCTACCCGAGCAAGCCAAGGACGGGGGGAAGTTCTGTGCGACAGTGCGAGACAGCTCCGTCAAGTGCATTCCTCCTCAATCGCCTGATCCTCGTGCAACTGTCTACGGTTGGTATGGCGAGGAACAGTGCGTCGAGGTAGCACTACTTCCCTCCTCCTCCTCCTCCTCCTCCTCCTCCTCCTCCTCCTCCTCCTCCTCCTCCTCCTATCCCTATCCTTATTTCTTGCCGTCTCCCTATCGTTCCCCCTTCCCTTCCCCTCGCTCTCCCTTTTGCTCTCCCTTCCTCTTTTGGCATTCCTCTAGGAAATTCTCCACTCGCCTCGTCTCGTCGCCCCTCGCCTGTGTTTTCTTCTCAAATATACTCAGGTCACTGTTGTGGAGCCGAACCTGACCTGGACAGGAAGCTTTCTCCCGACTGCAGGCAAGCGACTTGAACGTGGTCAAGGAAGAGAAGGGATGCAAGGGCAGCAGGAGGAGGGGGCAGAGGGGGAGAGATGAAGGAGAGAGGACCAAGAAGCATGAGGAGTTGAGAGAGGCTCAAGGAGGAGGAGGATTGAGCTCTGACAGCAGCAGCAGACAGCGAGGGAAAATACTTCTTCCCCAAGAGGACTGCTGATGTGGGTTGCCGCTATGAGATCACCCTGGAGGCGAAGGATGAGGCGTACATGGAGGGGAGAGATGGGTCGAGAATCTTATCACCCTACGTCCTCGAGATCAGATCGAACGGATCCCTTCCCAACGGATCAAACTTGACCTCTCTCCTCATTAGCCGTCAAGCAAGGTTTGTCTTCCTCCTCCCTCCTCGACGTCTATTGATTCCTTTTCCTTCAGCTCTGTCTTCTACTTTAGCTTCCCGCGGGGTTATGAAGGTTCTACCCTTCGAGCATGCTTCGTTGCTGCCGAGGTAACCTCCTCACTACCTCCTCCTCCTCCTCCTCCTCCTCCTCCTCACTTCTCTACTTTCTCCTCATACGTTCATCTCCTCATCTTCTCCAACCTATCATGTTTCCCTTCCCCGTCTCCCGAGCCCCTTCGGCCTCTCCCTGCTCACCCCCAGCAGGTCACAGGCGCGAGCTCCCTGCCTCCTGCCTGTCTCGACATTGAAGTCGCTCGCTGCCGCTTCTGCATGCAGGAGGGTCAGAGCCTTGACTTCGTCTCCCGCCTCCTCTTTGCCGACTCCAACTGGCTTCGCCTCTGGGCAGTCAACGGCAACGACCACGGAGACCCTTCCTCCCTCACCATCCTCGACCCCGAGAGGGTCCAAGTCGATCCCCGAGGGTCAGCCATCATGCTCGGCAACATCTACACCATGGAGCAGGAGGACACACTTTACTCGCTCGCCGCTTCCTTCCGCACAACCGTCAAGCTGCTCCTGGAGCTCAACCCGGACATCCGCGAGGTCAACGCCTCCCTCCTCGGCCAGCCCGTCTGCATAGTCCCCTGCACGGACAGCTACACTAACAGTTAGAGGCCTGCAGACGACTTGCTGTCTTCCGTTGCTCCCTCCCCCTTCCACCTGCTCCCCTTCCATTCCTAACCCGATGTCCTCCTCCTCCTCCTCCTCCTCCTCCTCCTCCTGCTCCTGCTCCTCCTCCTCCTGCATCCCTCTCTCCTCATATACAGTCTCAAATTCAGCTTTCAATGAAACCTCACAGCTCCTGCCTGCCAGCTAGCTCAGGCTCTACCGTCACAGGTTTCCAAGCAGCGACGGGGCTGAGATAATCAAACCAGATGCATCCCAAGCCGTAGAGCGCCTTCACCTTAGAGAGGAAGCCGAGCTTCGAGCCTGCCACGTCCCTCCACTCTTCCAGCGGATACTCGTAGATCACCTCCTCACATGGCGGCTTGTGCCCTCCTCCTTCTCCTCCTCCTCGCAGCGAGATGAACCTGGCGATGAGCTCGACGTCGAAGATCCAGCCTGAAGTGAAGGGAGAGGACAGCGCGTCTCGCAGGTCTTCCGTTGCTCGGAACATCTTCGCTCCGCACTGCGTGTCGTAGATCCGAAGGTTCAGCACGATGGACGCGAGGGTGGCGAACACACGGCCGAGGTAATGGCGCGTGAACTGCCGCTGGATGTTCCTGCCGAGCAGAGCGACTCGGGCGCCGAAGACCATCTCGAGCTTCTCGTTCTCCTCCAACTTGCGCATGAAGCGAGGGATCGTCTCGAGCGGCGTCGCCAGGTCCGCGTCCCAGAAGGCAACCACGTCCTCCCTCGTCAAATTCCTCGACAGCAGCACGTGAAGCATGCCCTTGCGAACGGCTTCCGCCTTGCCACCATTGACCTCCAGGTTGAAGACGGACATTCTCTGCGGTCGCTTTGCCGCGAGCTCTCGGAGAACACGTAAAGTTCCGTCGCTGCTGCCATCGTTGACGAAAGTAAACAGCACGTCCTTGTTCGCTGCCTGGTCGACGAAGTCCAGGAAAACTTGCTGTGGAAGTCGGGTCTCCTCGTTGTAGCAAGGAACGACTATGTGAGCCTTGCCCTCACACAGAGCCAAGGAAGCCAGGAGCACCAGAGTAGCAACGAGGGCTGAAGATCCGCAGGCAAGAACCGAGCAACTTCCATTCGCTACCATCCCCTCTCTAAAGTTCGTGCCGCGAATGTATCACGAGGCAGGTCTTGGTCTTCTCTCCTCTTCCACTCTCCTCTTCCTCTGTTATCCTGTCCTGTCCTGTCCTGTCCTGTCCTGTCCTGTCCTGTCCTGTCCTGTCCTGTCCTGTCCTGTCCTGTCCTGTCCTGCCCTGCCCTGCCCTTGGCGCTGCCCTCTGCTCGCTGTCGTCGACCAAGTGGTTACGGGGGCAGCATCAAAATCGATAGGTTTTAATTTGCTGCCCTGAGCGTTGTTGGTTCGGGGGCGATGCTGATTGTGTAACGGTGATCGCTATGTATTTGTAACCGTCAAACGAAGGGGCACCATGCACTTGATGTATCAACAGACTAGTGAAGGAGGGAGGGAATCATAGGGTAGGCGGGAAGATGGGGAAGGACGACATGACAGGACAGGACATGACATGACATGACATGACATGACATGACATGACAGGACAGGACAGGACAGGACAGGACAGGACAGGACAGGACAGGACAGGACAGGACAGGACAGGACAGGACAGGACAGGACAGGACAGGACAGGACAGGACAGGATGGGATGCCATGACCTTGGGGAAAACCAGTGTGTGGGTATAGGATTGTGAGGATAGGAAAGCGGGAGGGGAGCGAGCGGTAGAAGACTAGGAGAGGGATGAAATGAATGGTTTTTATCAACGGAAAGAAGTGCAGTTTGCATTGTGATCGTGATATCAATCTGTGCGTGTCATGCTAGGGAAGAAGTCAACCCGTAACGTGCCAACGAGCTCAAAGTGACAAGTTGCCATAGCAGGTCTCAGGTTGGGACTAGCATGATGAGGTCGACTGAGTACGGCACTCTTGACGGCGGCAAGCCTCAATCAGCATCGCGCAGGTCGCCCCGAATGATCTCTCCGGTGGTTGGAGTTGTCAGTGCATTGCTCCTCGTTGTTAGCGCCGTGCTTCTCTCTTCCTCCCACAGGGGACAGAGTCAGCTCCTGCAGCGCGGCGGGTACGCTCGAAGTGGTCTCAACTTCGCGTTGGCGCATGGCACCAGGCAGCCCAGGACTTACGACAGCGCTTTCCGTGTTGCCCGTCCCCGTCAGGTCTTGGAGCAGACTGGTGACGCTGGAAATAGCCAAGAGTTTGTCCAGTATCTCAGCGATCAAAGCGATGATATCCTCGACGAGGACGAGGACTCCGACCTGGGACGCGCCAGGCAGGCGGTCAAGGACGCCAAGGAGCGAGTCATCGAAGACGCGAAGCGCTTGCATGATATCGGGGTTGCGATCGAGGAGGAGGAGGCAAAGCAGAATCCTTCTGCTGCCAAGTCACACAAGGTACCTCATTGTAGCATCCAACTCGCTGTTGACTCGCTTGTCCCTAAAGGTGCAGGCTCTGAAGAAGAGCAGCAGGAAGGCAAGTCCCTTGCTCGCTGCGCCATTCCTGCTTGTCCTCCCTCCTCTCCCCCCTCTTCCCTTCCTCCTCCTCCCTGTGACCCTCTTTGTTAGGTGAAGAGGTCCGGGAAGGACAAAGCGGACGAGATCGACATGAAGATCAAGGTCAAATCTCTTCCTCTTTCTCCAACTTATGCTCAACTTCACTCGCAGGTCGAGGTGGATCCACAGGCCCGTCGTTCTCGCAAGTCGCGTGCAGGAGCTGATCAAAGAAGGGGTCAACAAGCGGAGGACGCAAAGAAGCAGAAAGAGGATGTGATGGTGGCTCGTTTCCCTCTTCCTCCGTTTACAAGATGATTCACGAATAAAATCATCACAACGGCTATCTTGGTCATAACATGAAGTTTCTTGATTTCTTGGACACAGTCCCCTCTCCCTGCGTTCAGTAGTTTGAAACTCTGTCCAGCCATCAGGACATCGTAACGACATTGGATGCAAGTTTGATATGGAGCCGTGTCAAATACTTCAACTTCCGCTTGTTCTTTCTATTGAAAATCTAAATCTTTCGAATGAATGCATACAATCCCTCCACCTGACAACAAGTGAGCAAACACTTACGAATCTCTTCCCAAGACAACACAAACGACAAGGTGAAACGACTCGACAGTCACGCATGGATACATGCAATCACGTGTGATGGCAAAACTTTGAAACAACTCACAATGTCATCCAGGTTGGGCTCCTCAAGATGGACCCAGCAATCCCCATCATCGTACCCCGTCTTCCTCCTACAGGCAGGACATGTGCGGTTGTGCCTGCTCCTGTGCGATGCATCAGAGTGATGTTTCTACAGCTATCCTCGCTGACCATAAGGATAAGCATCCCTCACAGAAGGGACCATGCAGACACGGGAGAGAAATTCCGGAAGAAGTCATCTGGTCAAGAACAAGTCATCCAACAGTTTCAAATCATGAGAACGCTGCTTGTAGAGCATACCTGGAGGCAGATCATACATTCATACTCGCTCTTCTGTATTTTACACATCCTTGATTCAGTCAAGGCCAAAGGTTGATCCTGATCTGAGTTGTTTGCATTGTTTTCTTGCCCTGCCGCTTCAAATACCAACAGTCAGTTCCACTCGATCAAAACAAACTCCGCATCGATCACCATCAGGGTTGGCATCGGCAGAGCCTTCCTCACTTTGATCGGGTTGATCGGCATCTTCGTCCGCATCTTCTGATGCTCGACCTGCAGCCAAGGCAGCATTCCTGCACCTACACTCGGAGTTTCCGCTGCATGTACAACTTCGATCTCTTTCTCCTTCATCTCCTTCATCGTCCTGTTTCCAATTACTGCCACGATGGCTGACGAAGGATGACGGCCCTTGATTCTCCTTGTTGAGATTGAAATCTCCTCGAGCTCCATTAATGGTGTCCTCTTTGTTATCCTCTTCCCCTGTTCTTTGTCTCCTGCTTGCTGGAACCTCCTCCTCCTCCTCCTCCTCCTCCTCCTCCTCCATGTCCAGCCCTTGGCAATCTTCAAACTGAGTATCTTCAAACTGAGCATTTTCAACATCATCATGAGTTTGTTCCATATCAAACTCTCCAACGGCATCCTCGAAGTTGGAGTTTGCATTCTGCATCATCCGCAGCCGTTCTTGCCTCGTGCTCGCCCGCGCGGCCTGCTCTGTCTCTTGATCGAGGTGGCGACTCCCAGCAGCATGATCCTGGGCCGACTGCTCCGACCTTCGATGAGCTTCATGAGCTTCATGATCTTTGATCGCTCCTTTCTCCTGCGCTTCATCGTACGAAACAATCCTCCCATCTTCCATCAAAATCCTCTGCGCAGTCGCTCGATCGGGTTCTACCCAGCCCCTGTAACGAGATAGCATGACTATGAGGAACGAGGACGAGGAAGAACGAGGACGAGGAAGAACGAGGACGATGAGGAGGTACCTCAGAGCCATCTGAGCTTGCAGAGCAACGTCAGCTTCAGCTTGCATCCTTCTGAACACCTTGACGAATTGTTTGTAGGTCAAGGGCTTAAAGCTGTCGAATCAATGTCAACATGGGCGCCATTAGACAAGCAATGAGACAAGGGGCACAGCAAGAACAGCAAGAACTTACTTGCCGCCAGGCACAGCGTCAGATCCATCTACCATGACCCTCTTGACACCAACTCTCGCTAGTTCCTTGTAGTTAGCGTCATTTAGTCCGAATTTCGTGTTCAAGGACGCGAAGTAGAGCTGACAATCATCCTTTCGAAAGCATGGCGCGAGCTTGTTCGCTGTTTCAACATCGTCCACCAAACCCCGTATTCCTCGCTTGTCATTAGCCAGAAGAGACTGGTCCTTGGAGTTGAGACCTCCCATGCTCGCTCGATACCTTGCCCACAAAATGTAAGTTGGATTTCTTCACGGCTGACTACGAGCAGAATGGGCTGTCAGGATGTTGCGAGCAAGAGAAAGACAGGGAAATGAATCAAAGAACAAATCGAAACTAAGCGATCAAGTAGGTAACCAGCAGAAATAAACCTCACACCACAACGTAAAGGTAGAGTGAAAACACGCTGCGCAGGAATGAACAAGAGGAAGTGAGGAAGAGAAGAAGAGAAGAAGACGATGAGCTCAATTCAGCATTCACCAGGATGGGAGGAAACAAGTTGAGGAGGAGGGGAACAAAGCATGGCTCGAGTGACAGCGAAGGGTTAGAGGGAAATGGCATCTTTCGCAGCCAGCATGGCGGGGGCTGTTGGGTCAAGGATGAGTAGAGGAACAAAGGGGGTGGGTAGGGGGTTTTGGTCGAGAAATGGGTGGGTACTTTGTATTAAGAAAGAGGGGTGGATATAGGGTCTAATTACCACCAAGGGTGGTTGAAATTTGAGGGTGCTAAGGTCTGCAGAGTGGGTACCGCCAAGGTAAGACGATGGGTAGGGGGTGGTGTGTTTTAAAAGACAGGGGTACTCTTGCCTTTTGAGCCGTGAGGGGTTCAATCAGACAATTGGTAGGGTAGGGTCATAGTTGGAGTCTGGGGTAGGGTATCCTGAAGGGAGATGAAGGGGGTACGTCTCGTACAATGAATCGATGGGGTTTTCAAATTAGAAAAATGGGGTGGGTAGCAAAAAGTCAAGAGCCAGACCTTGGATAGGTGGGGTGGTGAAAATATGAGAGGTAGGGTGGATAAATCCTTCTGGGAGATCACAGGGGTGTACAAGGTAGTTGCACCCAAGGTGCTCTCGACAGGGGTGGGGTAGTACCCCACCTCCCGTGGTCTAATTCTGTAGATTTCATTTTGGACCACATCCCCACTCAAGTTACCACATCCCCTCTCAGATCCCGGCCGATCATCGAGTACGGCCGTGACGGCCGTGAGTCACTGCGCCGCCGGCCGGCCCGGGCCCCGGCCGCCGCAATGCGCCGGCTGCAGCGGACGGCCCGCTAGCCAGCGCTCACTGCGGTGGCTGCCAGCCCTAACAGTCCTGGCAAGAGCCGCCGTTCGATTCGGAACCGTGGAAAGTAAGTTGGTAGGTCATCGGATGGTTTTTCAATTCAAACTTGGCTTTCACGTTTCGCTCTGCCAGGCAAGGGCTCTAGCGGTATAGATAAGATAGGGCGACAGAGACAGAGACTCGAGAACAGACGAGAGGAGAAATAAAGAAATGAAAAGAGAGGGGAAGTGACATACGAAGAGAGAACAACGAGATTGAAACACGAGGTGAGAAGCATGTCATAGAGCTGGAGGAAGCCGCTCATCAACAGGCACAACGCTTCCATCCTGCGCAACTAAAATTCACCGCCGGCGAAGCACATCGGAAGAACAAGGGGGCTTACCTGATCAATCCAATATACGCCAGGTTTGTCTGCATGATAGTTCTTGAAAGGACTTCCGTTGTTGTCCCACTTCCCCCTGTAGTGCACGAGTCAACTAAGACCCAGAAGGCTCCGAAAGCCTCGCAAGAAGGCCTCACATCCCATCGTTGAAGGCGAAGGTGATCCCTGTCAGGCCCCACTTCTCCCTCGTCACTGAGAGCCAGCGCCATGGAGGGCTGGGGAACGACTGATGGTTGCTCTTCTGCATCGGCTCACCGGGCATAGGCATCCAGCACTCCACGCCTTTGATCTGCCGCACACTTGTCACCGAGAGGACACGAGCAAACGGTCGACAGACCGTGTGATGAAGGAACGTCTTCTTCCAGGATGACTTGTAGTAGATCTCAATGGTCCCAGGGTTCTCCCCGATACTTGTCTTGGAGGAGATTCTCCGCTCTAGCCCAGGGGGCGCATTTTTCTTCTTGTCGTTGGCCACCATCATCTTCCACCATATCCATTCAGTGACACGCGCTATCGTTGTCTGCATGAGTTTCACCGCAATCTCCTCGTCCGAGTCCTCAGACGCGTTGGGATCGTCTACACGCTCGACAGGGCCATAGGCAAGGAGCGACTTCCTGCGCGCAACACGCTCACAAACAAGCATGTAGAAGCCTGATCGACCTGCACACGAAGTCTCTCTGCTTGCACCACGGGTTTGCTCGGACCTCTGCACGCAGGATTGTAAGCCTCATCGTGAAGTGATAGACATCCTCGTCGTACGTGCGATTGTTGCTCGCCTCTTGGGATCGACTGTCAACATCTTTGCCAGCAATTCTTGAAGATCTTGTGACAGCTAAAGATTCCTCGTTAGTTCATGGTCTACGGAGAGAGATCTGACGTACATGTGACGGTGGAGGAGGATAGTTCCCTGACTTGATTTGTTTGAACAAGATCACCTGCCAATTAACATCAGCCAATCACATCAAGAACGAACAAGGATTTTCATTACAGGATTGTCATCGTCAAAGGGCAGCATACCGCAAACCAACGAGTACAAAATGACGCCCAAACTCCAGATATCAACCTAAACAGGCCACTTGAGGACAACGAGATATCTTCGATGGCCTGAACTCTTGTACCTGGAAACCAGAATATTCTACACCTGAAACAATCTCTGGTGCAGCATAGTTGGGAGAGCCGCAAGACGTCTTCAACTTCTCAAAAAACATATCATCGCGGGTGTTGATGAGCTGAACTATGTTTGCAAGGGAAAAATCTGTACAAGAAACGATCAACAACTAGATGCGGCCTTTGCAGAGGAGGAATGTCAGGGGCAGTGAGGATGACATTGTACCTGCTATCTTGATATTGCACTCCGCATCTATCAAAATATTCTCTGGTTTTAAGTCCCTATGAACGACCTAACGCGGCAGATCAGGGATGATGAAATGAAACTTCTAGAACAAGCAATCATCGAATGCCACAACCTTGTGGTTGTGGCAAAACTCTACTCCAGAAAGGATCTGGAGGAAGAGAACTCTGGCCTCACTCTCCGTCACATGCCCACGGTAAGCAAGGAAATCAAAGAAATCGCCCCCTGCAGACAAGCAGTCATCCCCGCTCGACAAGGTTGATGAGCCTTTGTAGCACGGGGGCTCACCAGGGCAGTGGGTCATGACCATGAAAAACTTTGTAGGCGTCTCGATGAACTCAAACAATCTCACAACGTGAGGATGCCCATCCTAGCGAACACCCGTTAGCACAAGGTGACTTACGATCAACCAGTACTTGTGAAAGAAGCGTCAAGATTCTGGTCTCTCGCATAACCTTCGACACAAAACATTAAATGAAGAAGGAGAGGGAATGAGAAACCTTTTCTGTCATTCTTTTGTCCTTGATCCTTGATTTGTCCAAAGCCTTTATAGCCACTGTATACCCCTGCAGTGCAGCAATCAGTGAGCGTCTCTCCTATGCAGTTCCAGCATAACCGTTTGTTTGTGCACTCCTCTGTACACTTTTCCAAACGTCCCAGCACCAACTCGCTGCAAAAGTAAAATCAACATGGTGAATGCAAGAACTCCCGTACGCAAAGTAAACAATAGGCAATTAATCACCTGCTCGAATCGATATGCGTGAATATCCCCACCAAATCTTTCAATATAGGCTCGATATGCAGCCTGTCATGTGCGTCCATAACCAGGAACGAGAGAATGCAAATGACGAAGCACTCACCTGCTCATCCTTTGCAATCAAAGAACAAATCTTCGCAAGAATTGCATGTTTCTGCTCCGCTTCAGAATTTCTACAAGAGTCTATAGGCAGAGCAAACCTTCTCGCACTCACAAAGCATTCTCACTGGGCTTTCTTCACCCAATCGTGGGTGTGTTCCCATCAAAAAGGTAAGGCTAAGATGGCAGAGCTGCAAACATCAAATCAGCCGTGTCATTCTCGACACATTGTCCTGCAATCATTCAACCTTCATGATCAGCTCAGATTTGGTTCGAAGCAGCGCGAGGTCCTCACAGTCGTCATCATCTGCACCTTTGGATTGCAACGTCACCACGAATGATGTCAAGCACTCAAATTGATCGATCGATACCTGACAGTGATTCGATGCCACTTCCTTCTCGGTCAAGCTCAAGACTTGTGATTTCTTCCGCAATGCGCAATGCTCTCTGCACCGCACAGATTTTCTCGTCACAGCATGATACAGAATTACGTCCAACACAAGAAGGTGGGGCAGAAGGCATCAGCATGGGACTATATTTTCCAAAAGATCTCAGCAAAAGAACCTCGGAGCTGGTCGAAGCTGATCCCATTCTTGGTCTGTCAGAATCCGACCCTGCGGCTGGATCCTCATAGGACTCATCTAGCCTTCGCGCCAATTCGTCCCAGAAGCTTCGATTCCAGTGAGCATGCAACAAGACAATATCGGTCCGTCCAATCTCACCTGTCCACACTCTCCTTCCGTTCGTGCTGAACGTGACTCATGGCGGAAACCTGTTGAGAGTGTCGAAGATTACATACAATCGGAGGCATCGGAACAGAGGATTCTAGTCGCGATATACAAGACATGCAAACTACTGGCGACTTTCACGAGCCGCCGCTAACTCATTTTTCCGTCGGTAACTAATCATGACCCCTCCCCCTTGCCCCCTCCCCCCGCCAACCACAACCTCTCTTCTCCTATCCTGCATCTAACTAGTTGATTTCGTCTCTTTCCTTTTCATCATGCTGTAAGATGTTTGCGTGCAACTTTCTTTCGAATAGAACATTCTCCCATGCAATCACCAGATTCGCGAGGTATTACAATTCTTCAGAAGAAACTGTCTTCGCCTCCTCCTCCTCAAGGGATTTCTTCTGCGCCACTCCCATCTGCATTACTTCATCGTCTATCATCATTCCCTCCTTTCCCCGTCTCGCTCTCTGGATCCTCTTCCTCCTCTCTGAGCATAGGCTACGACTGGCCCCGACATGCGTGCATGAAGGCGCAGCACAATGCGCAAGTGGCCAGAGAGAAAGATGGGTGGGGGTATCCATGGGTACTTTTTTACTGCGATAATTAGGGTACATCAAGGTAGAAATGAGGGGTCAATGATAGCCAATGTGCTAATTCATGGGTCCAGTGAGGAGGGGTGGAATGATTTCAATGAGGATATTTGGGGTGGGGGATAGTAGGGGTGGTCAGATGGATTCTGGAAGACGGAGTAGGAAGGGTGGTAGTGATCCAATGCGGACGGGTAGGGGTACCGAGGAAGGGGTCACAGAGTAACGTGATTTGACTACTACCCTACCATATGAACTGATTTGGAGGGGTACTGAGACACACTTTGGTGCATGCTGAGCTACTTTCTTGCGGCTATAGGTGGAAATGGGGGGTTGCAAGATAGTCGGACTGTTTCGGCGGTAGGGTACTTTTCTGGTCACCTACCGGTCTAATTAATAACAAAGCTAGGGGTAGGGTCATTTACTTCCTATTAACATATTTATCTATTATGGGAGACAGTGACAGGGTACTATTGGCAGGTTCCAGGACGGGTGTGACAAAATGAAATCAGGCAATTGTAAGTTGATAGCATGTTTTCGGGGTAGCTGGTAGTCCTGGCCGCAAGTTGCGCACCCGGACTCCCGGAGGCTAGACCGTCCCGGCGTTAATCGAATCAACCTCCACCTCACTGCTCCTCCCTGCGTCTTCCTGAATCGCAATCTCCTCCTCCAAGCTCCAAGCCGCTGAGCTGCTTCTTGCCGGAGGCCCCTACTGAGCTTCTCCTCCAGGCCCAAGCTCCTTCTAGCCTGAGCACCAAGCTTCCCCTTCGGAAGTTCAAGCATGATCTTGTCAACATGGCATCCATCCCGGGCCATCATTGTGTTTCAACTTCCCATCGATTTGTCACCCCATCTTGACTTTCATCATCCAACTTCCGAAGTTCCCCCCTTGCAGTTCATTGTGAAAAACCTCCTGATTGACAAATACACCTCGCTGGTGATAACGGGGGTCAATACAGATATCCCTCGTCGTGTGCAGATACCTCGCCAAGTGAACCAGTGCGTCCCAGTCACGCACCCTAGGCGCCATTGCGAATCCGGCGACTGAAGAGACTAACAGCAAAGGAAATGATACTGTCTTACTGAGGACTTATCCAATAATTCTCCCTCCAGATGGTAACTTCGCATAGTGCACTCCAGGCAAGATAGTGAAAACTGCCACCGAACTTCGGAACGAAGAGGATTCCAAATTTCTCAACCAGCTGTTCAATGATCAAAATGCTTTTGACTCAAAGTACTGACTCATTCAACTTGAAGTCACTGACGAGTCCGACGAGTCAGGCAGGCCGGTAAGTTAGGAGGCCTGAGGACTTGGGGCCGGGCCGGCAAACGCCGCGGACCCCCCGCGGCCGCGCGCGCCGCCGGGCCATTGCCCGGCAGTCAGTCACGGTGGCCCATGATCATCCCGGGGGGCCGGGCGGCGGCGGGCGATCTGAAGACCCGGATGATCGGCCGCGCCGGGTCCGATCTGTCCGACTTCAGCCATGTCACGAGTCGGGCTCGGACGCCGCGCAGCGACTGCTCGCTACTAGAATGCAGGTCACTGTCACGCGTCCGAGTGAGAGCCTCGGAGTCACGTGGTCAGCCTCGGGCGAGGTTACCGTACCGGGTAGTAAATTAGCAATAAGGCTGACCAACTTTCAAGCAGAGCCTCAATCGGAGTCACGCGGCCCTCATGACCAGAGCTTGCTTTGGGCTAAAAGTCAGTTGTAATTGTGTCCCCCGGGGCTCAGCCTGCTTGCGACACCCTACCCCCCACCAATAGGATCACTTTTATGGTCGTTGACCGGGGTGATCTCCCAGGCTCATCTATCTGGCACTAGCCCAGTAGGGGTCAGATCAGGGCCACTGCGGGGCCGTTTCACGATTGACCTCTTCGGTACCAACTTTTAGTCAAGAATCTCAGTATAATAGTAGTAAAATTTGAGATGTAGTAAAGTGGGCTGGGTACCAAAGATTTTCTAGCAAGCAAAGGGAATTTAGGCGACAGGGTAGGGTGGGGTAGTGTCATCTCGTGGTGAGTCACAACAGCTCGGTGGTGTAAAACCTGTTTCTGAGGTCATCGCGTAGATATCAATCTTGCGCACTGCACAATGCCGGAAGCAACCATCGCCGTCGAAGTTGAGCCCCATGTGGTTTACACGTCGTCTACTCCAGTCGAAGAATTTACCAACATGGAGGATGAAGACTTGGAGTCCAACCCCAAGAAGCTTCCCGGCCAGTATAAGGTTGCAATACAGGAGCTTTCCGCTTTTAGCAGCAGCGAGAGTCAAACATGGGAAGGGAGGGCGAGATGGGTCAAGGGAATTCTCGGAGCTGCGTGCATAAGCCTCGTGGCCGGGGTAGTGTTGGATCTTGGGAAGGTGGTTCTGCCGTTGGGGGTCAGGTCGCAGTTCATTTTCAAGCTCTTTGTCATGATGAAGATTGTGCTGGGAGCTTCGGCTGGGTCCGCCTACTGCCTCGCAGGGATGTCTCTGGTCTTACCGCTGCAGTTCAATCGAGTTCGGGAAGAGTTCATGGGAGCACAGCAGTGTCTGGGGATCGTACCTATCCTTGTCGGAGCGTTTATACTTGGATGCGGGATGGCGCTGGCAGGGGGCTGCACAGGGAAGGTCCTTGTGCAAGTGGGTTCAGGCATTCCTTACTCGTGGGTAACTCTCCTTGGCTGCTTCTCAGGTGCAGCTTTCTATGGGATAGTGCAATCGAAGATTGAGCCTTACCTGATTGTTGGGAAGATGAAGTCGCCCAAATTGGAGGACTACGGGCCTCTGAAGAAAGTACCCTTCTTTGTGCTTGCGACTGGTCTTGCAGTCTGCATGACGATCGTCATTGTTATCCTCGAGGTTCTCTATCCTTGGTATGAGACTATTCCAGGAGGGACGACGCTGTGGAGAACTGTGGTTCCACCTCAGTTTACGGGCGCGATTCTCGGGATCCTGCAGATCCCGGCAGTTCTACTGTTGAACGAGACACTTGGAGGCAGCTCTGCGTACATGACGTACACCTCTCAGTTTCTTCGCGTCTGCAAGGACTGCCCAGTTGTGCTGGGTCACCTCAACAGTTTCAGGACGGGGGTCGCCAACTCTTGTTCGGCCGTAGCGCTTGTGTTCACCATCGCAGGAGCTGCGATCTCATCCATCGCGGGAGGGACATACGGGAAGTATGAGGGGGTGTACCCGATAGAAGCGTTTGCAGGAGGCTTTTGTGTTATCTTCGGGAGCAGGCTTACTTCGGGATGCTTCACCGGGCATGTGTTTTCTGGTGTCGCGCTGCTGTCACTGAAGTCCATGATTGCGGCCCTCACGATTTTCGCTGGAGCGATCACAGTAGGATTTGTGTACTTCACCGTGGATCCTTTCAACTACACGGGAAGGTTGGGCGGGGCAGTGTAAGGGAAGGTAAGGGCTGTCCGATCGTGTCCATCAGCAAGCTGGTCGGACAACTTGCCAAACTTTGTGTTTTTTAAGTTCAAGAGTGGAGATTGTTTAATTATCTATAATGCGTTGTTTCTGTAAGTTGATTAAAGGTTCTAAGAGTTGGCTCAAGCATGGGATACTTTAGTAGACTTTGAGAGCAACAAGATGGTTTGCCTGGGCTTCAATCCTATGGGTTGCGGCGGCGGCCACGATCTCATAGTCATCACAACACTGCCACCATACCTTACTAGAGTGAAAGCTGAGGCAGATTTGCTACTCATAAAATCATCATAAAAGTGTTCGGATAAGTAAAAATGTTATAGATATAAGGATTTTGAGACAATGCGCATGTTGATGGCGCTGGCGGCGCTGGCGGCGCTGGCGGCGATGCCATGCGCGGCCTTTACCTTGAGCTCGTCTCCTCTCCTCCAGCACAGAGGCTACAGGGCTCCCTCCCTTGCATGCAGCATCGCTAGGAGGACAAACCGCGTTTGTCGGCTGGGAGTGATGAAAGAGGACTCGGTGGTCGACAAAGTTTTTGATACGCTCTTCGGAACGAAGAAGGAGGCTGCGGGGAAGAGAGCTCTCGAGGAAGAGCATGAAGAGATGTTCATGGTGGTAGTCAACGACGATAAGGAGCACTATGTCGATGAAGTCGTCAAGATCATACGAAAGGTAGGACTGCAGATTTCTGTGAGCTCCATGACGCGTCATGTTTTCAGACAGTGGGAAGGACATGGAAGGATTCTCTTGACCTCACCATGCAAATCGGAAGGAAAGGATCGGCGATCGTGTACATGGGATCCAAGGAAGACTGCGAGAGGATGTCAGAGGCGCTCTTGCAGTCGACTCTCAAGGCTGTAGTGATGCGAGACGACGAGGAGGGCAGGAAGTTGGTCGACGCCACGTCATCATCGACAGAGGCGAGGACGAGCGTGTACGTTCATTGGGTCCGTCTTGCTGCCTACTCACGCCTTCTTGACAGGTGGGGAGAGAAGTCGTTTCGGAATGGGGCACGGCCCAGAGTAACGTTGATCGGTGAGTGGGGTGAACGTCATTTCGATGGCGTCCTTCTTGTTGCTCTTGTTTTCTGTTCTTTTCCATGCCTGACCTTGAATCTCTTTCTTATCATTATCAGCATGTTGCAATATCTGTTTGATGTTCAACTTGTTGTTTGTGTCATGCATCATCATAGCACAAACTCACGAATCTCCCCTCTCAAGGTGGCACTGGCCGAGTTGGTGCATGGACGCTGAGAGAGCTTTTTAAGTTCTCCCAGGGAGAGATCGACATTGTTATTGCAGGGAGAAATGAGAAAATGGCAGACAAGTTGAAGAGGTGTGATGTCTGTTGTCTCAGTTTGCTCGCATGCCAGCTCGACCCTCCTTTCTCTTCTCATCGTACCCTTACTTGTTCTCCCTCCTCCAACAGGCAGCTTGAGGGAGAATCGTTCGCGTTCGGGGGAAGGGAATGGTCGACAATGAGGACGAAGCTGATGGTAAGAAGAGAAGGGCATGTTCGATGTGAGTTGCAACGTGTCTGACGTGTCTTGCAGGGGAGCGTGAGTTTTGAGCCCATCTCGTTGTCCGACAGAGAGAGTTTGGTTGACAGTCATCATAACCTGAGATGCTGGCGTGTGACAAGTTGTTATCAAGGCGCGCGCGATGAAGGGTTCCGATCTAGTGATTCATACTGCCGGTGAGACATCTTGTTGGTGCTGTGCTGTGCTGCCTTTCGTCTCTCCCCGCTGCTCCTTTCCGTTTCTTCTCTCCTCCTTTTTCTAGCCTCTCACCACCTCCTTCGGCGTGATTGTTGTGCTGGTCACTTGTCTCTATTTTGTATTTGTTTGACTTGACCTCAGGTCCGTTTCAGAACGCTGATACCAAGTCAGTTCTCCTCCTCCTCTTCCTTCCTCCCCCGTCCTCCCTCTCCCTTTCTCCCCACGCTGTTTGTGAAGAAGATCAATAATCCTCTTGGTTCAGAGTCTTGCAAGTTGCCATTGAGCTTGGAATCACATACATGGACGTCTGTGACGACCAAGACTTTGCGGCGAAATGTCGGGAACTCTCTCAGCAGGTGCGATGATGGGAAGACGGAGGAAGGAGATGATGTTGCAAGTGTCCAGGCTGTGGAGAAGAATGTAACATGCATGACAACTTGTGGGATCTACCCTGGTTTGCTTGTTTGCATTGTGAGGTTTGAGTTTGACATGGTTGTCAAGGTTTGTCCAACGTCATGGCGTCATCTCTTGTAAGTTTCTTGGTGGACGGATATTGCTCACTGCCCTGAAATGTGTTTGTTCGACACCAACTTGATGTTTGGAGTGTGTTTTCGTGCGATCGTCATTGTCATTGTCATCGTCCTTGTCAATGTCATGTTGCTTCTCTTGTCTTTCATTCTCCTGACGATTCTCTTGTTCTCTCTTTGCTTCTTCTAACGTCTTTCGGGTGCTATTTCAGACAAGACAAGCTCGTAAAGATTCTTTCGAGCCTCAAAGTCTTCGTTTCTCTTACTTCACTGCTGTAATATCTCTCTTCCTCCCCTTCTTCCCTTCTCCCTGCCTCTCCCTCTTTCTCTCTCTCCTTTTTGTCTTCTCCTCTGCCTCCCCTGTCCACATCCACCCCCCCCCTCAGACTGTTTCCTTCCTCTCGTCGCTCTTGCGTCTTCGATGACCACTCGCTCTAGGGCACTGGAGGCGTTGGAGGAACCATCCTTGCGTCTACCTTCATGCTCCTTGCCGAGCCATGCCAAGTGTACCGGGTGAAGGAGGAGGAGGAGGAGGAGGAGGAGGAGGGAGGAGGAGGGAGGAGGAGGAGGGAGGAGGGAGGGAGGGAGGGA
>NW_005434656.1:157997-168163 GCF_000315625.1 Guillardia theta CCMP2712
AACCCCCAAAAAAAAAAAAAAAAAAAAGTTTGGGACTATAACTTAAAATCTGGGTACTGGATTAAAGACAATGCCCCCCCCCCCCCCCTTCCCTTTTCTCCTGCTCCTGCTCCTGCTCCGCCCTCCCCGTCCCTGCCCTTCCTCCTCCTCCTCTCCCCCCCCTCGTCCATTCTGTCAAACACCGATGCTATCACCATCTCGTTTGCTTCTCGCTTCTCGCCTTTCCTCCTCTGCCTCTCACTGCTGCTGCTGCTGCTGCTGCTGCTGCTGCTGCTGCTGCTGTTGCAGCTGCACTCTTCGCCCGTCCTAACCCCGTGACCTCAGATTTTGAACATCCCCAACGTGGACGCAACTTTCGCAACAGCTCCTGAGTTCTGGAATGTTCTCCTCCGAGGAATCGTCAAGGTACCTGCTGCTGCTGCTGCTGCTGCCGGTGCCGGTGCTGGTGCTGGTGCTGCTGCTGCTGCTGCCGCTGCTGCTGCTGCTGCTGCTGCCGCTGCTGCTGCTGCTGCCGCTGCCGCTGCCGCTGCCGCTGCCGCTGCCGCTGCTGCTGCTGCTGCTGCTGCCGGTGCTGCTGCTGCTGCTGCTGCCGGTGCCGGTGCTGGTGCTGGCGCTAGAGCTCCTAATCTGCATGCCCCCTTGCAGCTGCATGGCTCGATCAACATTTCCTCCTCTCACTTGCCGCAGGTCATCCCGAGGAAGCTTCTCTCGGATCGTAGCTTTGCATCCAAGGTGAAGTTGCAACAGTTCTCTGCTTCTCCTTCACCTGTCGTCGATTTTCTCTTCTCTTCTCTTCTCTTCTCATCTCATCTGTTCTGTTCTGTTCTGTTCTTTCATCCTCATTTCTCTTCTTGGCTTACTTTCTGTTTTTCCTGCTCAGTTTGCCGCAATTTCGTTGCCAATCAACAGACTCGTCGACGTAATATTCCCGCTGCTGCTGCTGCTGCTGCTGCTGCTGCTGTTGCTGATTTCACACTCCCTGCCTTCTCCCTCCTTCTCATCGCCTTCCTTGTTCTTTCCAACCCTTTGCTCCTTCCTTTTCGCTAGTTCACTTCCTCTCAGGCTATTGTGGGCAGCTCAGCAGCCATCAGGATCGACGTAGAGGACAAGAATCAGCAGACGGTCATGACCCTTCCCCTTCCGTGCCTTTTTTCACTCCCTCCTCCTGTGTCTCTTCTATCCTCCCCCCCCCCTCATCTTCTTCCTTTCCTCTCCTCCCTCCATTCCCCTTCCTCCTCCTCTTCCCATTTTCTCTGTCCCCCTTGCTACATCCCCCCCCCCTTTCTCCTCCTCCTCACCATTGCTTCAGCTCTCTTCTATTTGGTATGGCAGGTATCTCAACCAGGCAAGTCTTCCCTTCTTCTCCACTCTTCTCCTTCTCTTCTCCCTCCCTCTCACTCCTCCTCCATCCTACTAGACACCTCCCGGATCTCCTCTTCCTGCTCGACCTCCTTACCATCAACTTCGCTCCTCATCCTGCTCGTGCTCCTGCTCCTCCTCTTCCACCTACATTCTCCTCCTCATGATCAGCAGGCCGTCGGTGTTGCCACCGCCGCCATGGCCATGGAGCTGCTGGAGCTTCAGGGCCTGCCGGCAGGAGTTTTCTACCCTGAGGAGCTCGAGATGATCGCGCCTGGTCGAGAAGAGGTGCCTCCCCCTCCCCCTCCCCCTTCCTGCTCCTCCTCCCCCTTTCCGTTTTCCTCCCTCCTGCTCCTCCTCCCCCTTTCCGTTTTCCTCCTGTTCCCTTCCTGCTCCGTCCTCTGCCCTCCCCATCCTCTTTCCATTTCTTCCCCCTCCCTCCCCAGACTCTTTGCCCCCTCCTCCGCGTTTCTCGTTCTTCTCCTCCTCCCAGTCCCCTCTCGTCCTCTTTCTCTCGCAGCAAGCTGAGGGGTATCAGGTGTTTCTTGCTCGGGCGAGTAAGGACGGCAAGACCAACAGGGAGAGGGCGGCGGACGCAGCAGCGGCGACGATGGAAGGACGATGATCATGGAGGCTGTGAGAGGAAAAGGGTGAGAAGAAGAACAAGGACGGGAGACTGGAGAGACAATGAGAGGAGGGGAGAAGTGAGAGCAGGAAGGAAAGCAAAAGAAGGAGATTGAGAGACAAGTACAACAACGTTGCAAACATAAAAAGACAGGCGATGAGGACCATGACATGGCAGGGAGACCTTGGACTTGTTTTGTTCTTGTGCCACCTTCACGGCTGACTCCATCTTCTTGCATTCTTTGAGGAGAGTGAGAAAACAGCCTCAGAAAATTTCCATTCCATATCTCCCCCAGCCCTCCTACATCTCTACCCGTCCCCGTTTCCTCCCTCTCCCCCTCTCTTCCCCCCTCCGTCCCTCGTCCTCGTCCTCGTCCTCGTCCTCGTCCTCGTCCTCGTCCTCGTCCTCGTCCTCACCTCTCCGAAGAAGGTCGATCAAGGATTCTGCATCCTTCCATCGCTTCTCTGCGACGTTTCTGCTTCCTCCATCACTACCAACAGCACCACTCATCATCCTCGTCGACCTGAGTCTTGTCTGAACCTCCAGATCTTGTTCCAGCTGTCTCGATCGCATCAGGGACGATGCGAGCGCTGCCTCTGCTTCACTAGCTGTCGAAGGTGTCAAAGTGAGGAAGAGAAGGATTCGATGACTTGAACTTCTCTCCTGTTTTTCCTCTCTGCTTTCCATAACTTTCACCATCTACCGTATCTTTCTTTCTTTCCACAACTTGCTTTCTTCAGGTATACTTCTTCTCTCTGCTGTTCTGTTCTGTTCTGTTCTGTTCTGTTCTGTTCTGTTCTGTTCTGTTCTGTTCTGCCCTCGTCTCGCATTCCAACCTGGGTCTTTCTCTCGAGATGTGGCAGCTGACAAGCTCGGCGTGACATCCTGTTGAGCTGCATCGAACAATGTTTCATCAAGTGACCAGCAAAAGCTATAACATCTGCAACCTCGCTTTCCTTCGGACTGACAAACAACGGTCAGTTCTCATGACACGAGAGATTTCACCTACCTTTGAAGTTTCACTTTGAGCTTTTGACCTCTCGGCATCTGACAGCTCCTGAAATTTTCATCAGTTCCTCTCCTTGTCTAATCTCACGGAAAGTACCGTCTGAGCTTTCTCTGATCTGACTTTGTCTTTGACAGCATTCTTGTCGTCGTTCTCGCTCATCAGCTCTTTTCGCTCTCCAGCTTCACAATACATCACGCCAAGTAGCAACGGGAAGACACAAATCACATTGATCGTCTGTTGAAGTAGACGTTTCTTGCACACTCTTCTTCTGATTGACTCTCAATGCCATGTGAATACAATATGACTCACTCACCTCATCAACCTTCCCTTTATGCTCATATTCTTTCATCGCGCTCTGCAAAGAATGAACCAATCAGAATATCGACCAATCAATCGCCATCATCATACTCGTCGTCATGGTTATCATCGTCACCACCACCACCACCATCGTCGTCGTCATCATCATTACGATCACCATCAACATCACCATCATCATCATCATCACCATCGTCATCATCGTCATCATCGTCATCATCACGATCGTCATCGTCAACGTCATCCCACCTCCAGCCGAAGAACTTTCCGTCGAAGATTCGCCTCACTCTGAAGTAAGGGTTTTTCTCACCAACCACGTCTTGAGGTTCATCACAATCTCAAGTTGTCACCTCCATGTATTGATTGCGAGCTTTCGTCATATTTGCCAGCTTGTCAAACCAAGATTGTCAATCCAAATCGCTTCAGGCGCTGCTGACGTCATACCTCCTCCTTCAAGCTCTCTTTAGTGACAGTGAGGAACGAATTCTCCCCTTCCAGTCTCTCTGTGAGATGAATGTGAGCGTGCAAGAGTCAGCGTTATGATGTAGCAATACTGATGAGAAGGTCTTTTTGACTGAGCTCGAACAATCGCTGCTTGTTCGAATCTTCCAGCGCCATTTGCAGCCTGACAACTCGCAAATCACTCCGCGCAGTGCTAGTCACACATCGTACGCATCGGAAGCGCTCTCGAGCTTGACGAGCCGATCTTTTGCAAAGGAGTAGAAGGATCAAGACATGATGGAGCTTCAAGAAACATCTGCACCTTCTAGCAGATTGCAATAGTTCAGGTAAACGTCAGAAGCTTGCTCCTCCATCTGACTGCACAAATGTTCACATGTCCTGTCAGCCCTCAAGACAGAACAACCTCGCATGCACTCGTTCAAGATCGCGATAAGCTCGAAACGCAATATCTTGCAGCTGCGAAAGGATCTTGGAAGGAATGTTCGACCGCCCGTCTCCTCTTGGTGCTTGCTGCTGTACATGAGCAACCGCAAGAAGCAGAGTCAACCACCTTCTCGGCCTCCTCCTCCTCTCGTCTTGCAGGCTGTGAAGACAAGGAAGGTCCCTGATACGGCAGCATCACGTCTCCGCTGCTTCCTCCTCCTCCTCCTCCTCCTCCTCCTCAACCTTATCTTTCAGATGCTTCAGCTCCATCTCCAGGAACTTGACTTGTTGTCGAAGTTCTCGCATGTACCTGACAGACCAGATCCTCAGATCTCTGATCATCTCCTCTTTCTTTCACTCACTCCTTCTCCACCATGCTGACCGCTGTCTGGGTCGGACACTTCTCAAACCGGACCGCGTCTCCCACCATGCTTTCCATCGACTTCCGAATCTCTTGCTTCATGGGCAAGCTGCTGCGGGAGGCTCATGCGATCTGAACCCTCCTCCCATCGTCTTTCTTGCAGTCTTGTCAGGAGGCATCGTCCCGCTTCTTGGAGGAACAACAGCTGCCATTTCTCGCTGCAAAACATCGATATCACTGAGAATTCCGCTGAATGTTCAACCCTCATCAAGGATTTACACCCTTCATCCTATCATCCGTCTTGGTCTCCTGACTGGTTCGAATTCTTACAAGCACCAAATGTCGTCTGCTTTGATTCCTCTAGTTTGCGTTCAAGCAGCTTAAAACAACTTGTGTTTGTTCCACTAATTCGTAACTGTCCTCCATGGATTTGGTCTTCGCTTGTGCAGATTCTAGTCTCCATCCACTTCATGACTCCTCCTCATTCTTGTTGACACACGAGACACAACTCTGACTTTTCCTCCTCCTCATTCTGCTCCTTCTCCTCCTCCTCCTCCTCTCCTTCGTCCTACCCTTCCCTCCCACACTGCATGGGCCGACATATTGTCCGGCCGGAAAATCTTATTGCTCAATTTAAGAGACAAACATTAAGTTAATGCTATTATATGAAATTAACATTAATATTACCCATAATAAGCTTAAAATAACGAAAATTAACACTGATAATAAAATATTAATATTATTTTCACGAATTTTCGCGTTGAAATTGCCCAACCAATCCAAGAATGGCGGCCGCGACCGAAACTGGAGCAGAGGAACAGCGAAGACGATGAAGACGATGAAGACGATGAAGACGATGAAGACAATGGCTATGAATCGAAAGAGGACAAGAGCTGGCATGACTAACATGTTGATCTTGTTGATACTTGGGAGTGTGAGCAAAATAGCATGTTGGTCGGTGATTGTGGACTCCTCGGGTTTCCTTCCTTCTAGCCGCCTGTCTATCAGGACGAGAACGCAAGTCGATCATGCCGCATGCTCTCTTGCTCCTCGACGAGTCTCTCTCTCTCTCCCTAGAGTCTGCATGAATGTCGAGCAAGAGCCGTCGCCAGCGTCACATGTGCTGGGCACTCCGAGGGAAGGAGACTCGGTAGTCTGAAGAGGGAGGAGGAAGATGGGCTGACGGCAAGAGCAGAGCTCTCCTCTTCGTGCTAGGGCTCTTGACGAAGCTTTGAGAAGGCTGGGGGAGGTGAGGAGGAGAGAGGACTCGAAGATGGAGAGTGGGAAGAAGAGGACAGGGATATAGAAAGATTGAGAGCTCCGGCTGGAGATGAGATGAGAGGATGATATGATCGCAGAACCCTGAAGATATTCTGTCCGACATGTTTCAGGGAACTCCAGCAAAACGAGCATACATGAGGTTTGCTGTCGTCAGCTGCTCGAGAGTTTTGACACATCAGCATCAGTTATGTGAATCCGAGGGCAAACAGGACGCCCAACAATGTTGAGACCATGGAGGAGAGCGCAGCCCGGACGGCAAAGCAGGTGAATTAAGATGATGATGCTGTGACAATGATGATGATGATGATGATGATGATGATGATGATGATGATGATGATGATGATGATGATGATCATGGTGGTGATGGTGATGGTGGTGGTGATGGTGATGGTGGTGGTGGTGGTGGCGAGGGCAACGGGTTGAAGGATCGTTGCTTGCAGGTTTCGTTTCTCATGCGTGAGCACCGAGCGACACTCGCAGACTATTTGAGGAACGTCGACGCTGCTAGACAAGAGCAGGAAAGCTTGGGATTAGAACCACATCCCATCACACTGGTCGGTCTAAGTGAAACACTGCTGACAGTAAAAGTAGTGGTGGTTGTGGTGGTGGTGGTGGTGATGATGATGATGGAGATGATGATGATGATGATGATGATGATGATGATGATGATGATGGATATGATTACGATGATGATGATAATAACAATGATGATAGCGATGAAGAGGTCTACATGGAGGATGATTGTGACAAAGATTCTGATGATGATCATTCCAGGTTCTTGACAACGTCAGATCAGTTTACAACGTGGGAAGCATTTTCGGACAGGCGAGACCGCACGAGTGAAAGAGGTCTTCAGTGTCTCCTTGATTGTGTTTGTGTTTTCTCATCTCATCAGCTGCCGATCAACAGGTTGTGACTTGCGGGTTTACTCCCCATCCTCCGCATGAGAAGCTGTCCAAGACAGCTCTCTCTGCCATTGAGTTCGTTCCTTCCCGTCACTTTGAAACTACTGCAGAAGCTATCAGGGTAGAAGTTGATGAAATGATTGTTATTTCGATGGTGGGGGAAGAGAGAGGAGATGCTGCTGCTGCTGCTGCTGCTGATGATGATGATGATGATGATGATGATGATGATGATGATGATGATGATGACGACGACGACGACGATGATGATGATGATGATGGATGATGATGATGATGACGACGACGATGATGATAATGATGATGGATGTTGATGATGATGACAACGACGATGATGATAATGATGATGGATGTTGATGATGACGACGATTATTCGCAGGTGTTGAAGAGTGAGGGGGTTCACATCATCGGGATGGAGACAACTTCTCGCAGCAAGAGCTATGTTCGTCTCTCGTATCCTCAACCTTGCGCTCTCGTCCTCGGCAACGAGCTCACAGGGATCTGCACTCAGGTGATGAGATTTCAGATGAAGATTTCAAAATTGTTCAGTTGAAGATTTGAAAGTGCTGATTGAAGATCTGAAAGTGCAAATGAAATTCTGACTGTGATTGCACTTGTTGAGACGATACGATCAAAGTCTGAAAATATCAGTGCCCATTTTGTTCAGGATGACTTGTCTTGTCTTCGTGATTGTGAACTTTTACCATCTTGTTGCAAGTTGTTGCAAGTGTGTTCCACCAATATCATCTTTAACATGTTTATGTGATTGTCTTGCAGGTAATGCAGGATTGCGACGAGCTTGTTGAAATCCCAACCTTCGGCGTGAAGGTACGAACAACTTTCAACTCTCATCTCCTTTTGCTCACTTGACGCACAAGAACTCGCTCAACGTTGCGTCAGCCTGTCCAGTCGTTGTGTTCGAGGTGCTCCGACAGTGGGGAAAGATGTGAAGGACAAGCAAGAGGAGGAAGAAGAGGAGGGGCAGAGTAAGAGAGGAGGAGCAGGATGAGGACGAGGAGCGACGAAGGAAGGAAGGAGGAAGAGGAGGAGCAGGCAGAAGGAACGAATGGGGGTCAGCAGGGAGGCGGGGAAGAGAAGTGAAGGAGGAGGAGGATCTCGTTGGTTGTAACATGTGCTTTTATGTCTCATCGTAACGTCGTTGCCGCCAACTTGTCATGTCTCGATGTCAACAAAGACTTGAGCCTCTTGAGCGCAGCCTGCAGGCCTGTAAGAGGAGGAAAGACGAGTCGGTGAGGAAGGGAGGGAGAGGAGGGGAGAGAAGAGGAGAGAAGAGGAGGGAGGGAGGGAGCAGAGCAGAGCAGAGCAGAGCAGAGCAGAGCAGAGCAGAGGAGGTTGAAGGAGGGAGGGAGGGAGGGAGGGAGGGAGGGGGAGGTTTAACGTGCCTCTCTTCCATCCTTTGCAAGATGCATGATGGTCTGTCGCTGCTTCTCAACCGTATCCTGCGGTGACGTCAGCAGAGAGGTTGGGGGGGCGAGGGAGGAGGAGGGAGGGAGGAGAACAGGAGGGAAGGAGGAGAGGAGGGGGGAGGAGAAGAGGAGGGAAGGAGGGAGGAGGAGAGGAGGGAGGGAGGAGGAGAGGAGGGAAGGAGAGCGGAGGGAGGAGGAGAGGAGGGAGGGAGGACAGAACAAGAGAGGAGGTGGAGGAGGGGCATGGGAGTAAGGTCCGTTACCTCCTTCATGGACTTCTCCTTCCAGAAGTCTACGAGCGGAGAGATGATGTCCGAGTGGGCGGAGAGGGAGGGGGAGGAGTCGACTGAAGCCTCGAGTGCCTTAAGGTTTTCATGGCAACGTTGACACCCTCGACGATAGCCGCGCGGAGAGACTGAAACAGTGTCATGCAGAGTCATCCCTCGTCCTCCATCATTCGCTCCCCTTACCCTGCCTCTCCTCCACAGCCTTTTGCTCTCTCCCTCCCCTCTTACCTTCATCATCTTCTTCATCGCTGCATGCGTCGCTCCCACCCGCTCGCTCTTCTTCCCGCCTGTCGCGTTCAACTTCGCCACCCACCAGCTCAGGCTCAGCTCGGCCCAGAGGAAGGGTCGCATCCCCCAGAACGCAAGGCCCTCCACCACCAACCCCACCACCATCCCCAGCTGAGTCGAGTTGGAGCTCCTGGTGGCCTCCTCCTCCAAGGAGCTCATGGTCCTGGAGCAGAGAAGCTCTAGAGTCTCCCCCAGCTTGACAAGCTGATCGTTCGCTGCCTCCTCCAGCGCCTGTACACCTCTCACTTCCTCTTCCTCCTCCTCCTCCTCCTCCTCCTCCTCCTCCTCCCCTTCCTCCTCCTCCTCCTCCCCTTCCTCGCTCTCCTGCAGCTCCTCCTCTCACCTCATCCTTCTCCATACTCGAGAAGCACGCGGCAAGGTGCAGGTGGAGCCTCGCGAGCTGAGTGCAGAAGTTCCATCCCTGAAGGACAGACAGCTTGAGGGAAAGGGAAAGCAGAAGCGGGAGGAGGAAAAAGGAGAGGAGAGGAAGAAGGACGGGAGAAGGGGAGGACAGGAGGAGGAAAGGACTAGAGGAGGAGAGGAGGAGGAGGAGGAGGAGGAGGAGGAGGAGGAGATGATTTCTACCGCGATGCAAGCTGGCGTCTCGCCGACGACTCCCTCGCACAGGAAGGAATCGACGTCTTGCAGTCTCTTCTCGTTTGACAAGCTCAACTTCTCCAGCTCTACCCCAGCTGCAGTCACGCCCTCCCTCCAGCCCAGCTGACACATGCTCTCCTCGATGGAGGTGAGGAGAGAGTCGAGAGGAGGAGCGACGGAGGGAGCGGCCTCGAGGATGTGGGCGAGCAGGTACGGCATGCAGGAGGCGACGTAGACCTGATGAACCCCAGGGTCAGACGCAGTGAAGACGCAAGAAGTCAAGGAGGTGGAGGAAGGGAAGTGAAGGGGAGGGGAGGGAGGGAGCAGCGAGGGGAAGGAGGAGAAACATTGGAAGGGCAGGAGGGAGAGAGGAGGGCAGCGAGTGGTGAGGGGGGCGGCAAGGAGGGTGCGAATGACCTGCTGTCTCAGTCTGTTGAGACCTCCTTCGCTCCTCTGCTGCAGACTTGAAGACGTCTTCTTGAGGTCGTTCCATGTGACTTCAACCTGCATTACCTTGTCAGGATGATGATGATGATGATGATGATGATGATGATGATGATGATGATGATGATGATGATGATGATGATGATGATGATGATGATGATGATGATGATGATGATGATGATGAAGATGAATGATGAATGATGATGATGATGATGGTGATGGTGATGGTGATGGTGATGAGGATGAGAGGTTTCAGCCAGATCGACCATGAATGTTGCCGACAAATCATTATGATCAATCTCAAGTATCTTGTCAACGTTGTTGTCGTCCTCCACTTCCTCCACCTTCTTCCTTCTACCTCCCCCCCC